>NC_053167.1:1470120-1675120 GCF_016835505.1 Polypterus senegalus | reverse complement strand
GCTTAAGGTGCAAAAGCAGACTAAGTCCATGAGTACAGTTCTGAGAGCACACCAACCTGCTCACTGAATGGGACTCGTGTCGGGCTCCTTACTGGCTTCAATAACCCATCAATGACCACTCTCGATAATAAATAATAATAAAAAAAAAAACAAAACAAAACAGACAATTCACATTCTCTCAAACAGATCAGCTTACAGAAGCGTTTTTCTACAGGAGATAAGTTTTAACAACACATAAGATTAGGTTACCATTATAAATGAGTCTTTGCCCTTGATGATCACGTGAAATTCATGGCTTTTGAGCAAAGTGCAGTTTGATTTGCAGCTCTAACCCTAACCGTAACATGAAGGGCAAGTCCAGATGCTCCTTAGCAGAGGAGCAGATAAAACCATTTACGTCAAGAAATTAATTAACATGTCTTTCTTTGATATATTCTGGGCGGTGCCTTCAAAAGTAACTGCACAACGGCTGCATAATAAAGAAAAAATAGTTTAATAAATGGAACATTTTTTCTTTTTTCCGTGGCACTAATACACCTCAGTATTAATTCCCACTGGGCTAAATTAATCCGTGTTTTATTGCACTCACATGTTGCTAGTCTGTATTGTCCATGAGTCATTTTTATACCGCCGTCATAAGGAGTTTGTGTGTGTGGTAACAAAATCTCTCCACCAGACTGAATTTTGACAAGTTCTGTGGCTCTATATTGTATTACTAATAAACAATACAGTTGCCTTTTTATATTGTGCAGTAAACTAGCCCTGATGCCATACCCAAATTCCCAGCGTGTGTGCCGGTCTTCTGCTTGGCTGTAAACAGGTCTAGTTACCATGTGCTCCTTTCAAACAGTAGAGATATCCACTGATTTTATTTTTTTTTTGATAATTATGTTTCACCTATATGAGAAAAGAAAACTAGCCATTTGTGTTGAAGAGTGAAATGCCAGACATACCCCAGCATTGTAGGTCGTGACATAACAGAGACAGGGATCTACAAGGCCCTAATAAGAATAAGATTTGGAATAAAAGCGTGCTACACATCCAGGTAATAAGGTTAAATGGGTTACTGCTTATATGCTGGATGAAAATACCCCAGAAGGGAATACCAGAGGGGAACAAAAATACAAACTGGGCAATGGTGTCATTAACAATTATGAAGATAAAATGGTGGCAAGGAAGCCTGTTATATCTAGCATGGTTCTTTGCTGTATTTCGAACCCCTTGAGCTGGGGTTCAGGGCCATAGTAATAATAACAGGGGAGAGTTTGGGAGTCTGTACTGATACTACACATTGCCACACCCGCCGCATGACAAACCACCTCAGGATTGCAAATTATGACAAAGCTGCAGCCGTGCAATGGGTGACACCTCAGCAGCACACTAGTCTGAATGGCATGGAATGTTGTGAGGTTCTTTTACAGTGGCTGGAGTGCCAATCCTGCCGCCAACCCTCAAGTTTCCTCTGCAAGTTGAGGCACCTGCTTGCAGGGCATAATAATAATAATAATAATAACAACATATTTTATTTAAAGAGCACATTAGTTCCAAGGGGTGCTCCTGATCCTAAAATGGATCCCAGGTTTGGTTTCTAATTCTCTTCTAGTGAGAAACCCACTGAGTTTAGGCTTCTAAACTCAACAGGTTAGTGAAAGAAAGGCAATAGGATCAAAGGAAGAGGAGTAGGGAGTAAGTGAGACAGAGAGAGTGTTTGTGTTGTGCAGAGGTGAAGACTGGACCAGCCGTCCCACTCGACAGACAGTAAGCAACACTATATAGGTAGGCCCAGAGAAACATAAGGATTTGTTAGATTCTATCAGAAAAAATGGAGGACTGTGGTGCGGTGTAAGGGTTTCACGGGTTGAATCTAAATCTATTAATATTACTGTACCAATGCACAAAAATGTTGAAAAAAACAAACCTTGTTGTATGATAATATATACAGTGCCATGAGAACGTATTCAGACCCTTCACTTTTTGCACATTTTCTTATATTGCAGCCCTATTCTAAGTCAAGTCAAGTTGGGGAGCATGCACTGGTACAGTGCGTTGCTGCACCCACTACACGACGAAACAACTGAGGATCCCGGTTGGCAACCCCCCCAGGCAGACACGAGGTTTAGTCTCACCCTCTGGAAATGACTCTCTATCTGCCGCAGCCAGGCGTTACGTGGGCGACCCCTTGGCCTGGTCCAGCCACTTGGATCCCCAACAATGAGGATTTTATGAGCCCGATCACCCTCAGGGAAATGCGCCACATGCCCATAGTGCTGTAACTAACTCTCCCTCACAAGGCAGGTAATGTGCCTCATTCGGGACTCCATGAGCAACGGCTCATTCGATACAAAGTCAAACCAATGGTACCCAAGGATTTTCCCCGAGAGGCACAGTACAAAAGGAGTCCAGTCTTCGTCTCAGGTCACTGGATAGTGTCCTCGTCTCGCAACCATATAGCAAGATAGGAAGCACCAGGACTCTAAAGACTTAGACCTTCGTCCTTTTGCATAGATATCGGCAGCGCCACACACCCCTTTCCAGCAACCTCATGACCCCCATCCTCTCCCAATCCGTCTATTGACTTCATAGAAAGAGTCACCAGATACATGAATGTCACTGCCAAGTTAAGGAAACCTCTCGATAAGGTTGACACTTTCTCCACAGTCAGACAGTTCTAGAATAGTTTAAATTCATTTTTCCTTCATCGAATAACACTAATTTCCTTAGAATGATAAAACGGAAAACAGAATTCTAGAAATTACTGCAAATTTATAAAAAAAAATTTGACAGAACTTCAATTAAAATGCTCTGAGCGAATTCAATTTATCCTGCACATGAGTGTTTTCCAGAAGTAGTTTATTTAACATTAGGGGGTTAGCCCCCTGCTCACTTTGCTTGCCAACACCACCAGCCTGCACTACACACCAGCCACTTCGCATCTCTGCCGCTTGCATTGTGAAGAGGGGTGCTGAATGCACCCCAATGAGACTTGGTCGCTCCTCCGAAACCCCCTCTTAAACGGTGAGACAATGGGAAACAAATAGTTTTTTTTAAACCTCCTCTTTGCTCAATCAGCTGCTGCCATTTAATAGCCTGCACAGCAGCTGTCCTACTCTCTGTCTTTTATTTCCGGCCCTGGGCGTGGTTAAATCTGTTGGCACAAAGTCTTGTCTCATGGGACATGAGTTCTTGATATTTTAGTTAATAATCTAAAAACAGAAGAAGAATCTGAAAATCCAACAACATTACATTAAAGTTTGACAAATTCTGAAAAGAATGATACCAAATATATATATGTAGGTTTTAAAATAAGCCTAATTTAAAGCGTGACATAAAAACGTCACATAAAATCGTTGGACTTTTAGGCTTAGGATATTATTTATACTGTATAGAGTAGATTAGCTGCACCACCTGTCAAAGACAGGTTGAAATCGAAGTAATTGACGTAGATCTCAGCGTCAATGTTTGCAATGCACCATATGCTGAACCATATTTTACCACGTGTGTAGTAATAAAATGCACAACTGCAAATGTTTGTGATGCTGCATCTATTGGAAAGACAGAGAGAGAGCAACTGGACGGATACACAGACAGACACTTACCTTTTCATTAATGTAGATTATTTTAGTAAAAATAAATGTGTTTGGGACGTTGTGAGCATCCGACTTACTGAGGTGACGTGTGAATTATGTAACCGGGGATTTCGTCATGGACGTTTTTGATGTTGTCAGCATTGGCCACCATAATCAAGTTTCTAATGTAAAGATGTCTATCTCCATTCCACAAGAAAATAGGACATGAAAAATTTTCTCTGGCATCACTGCAAACTATATGGGACATAGGAAGACATATTAAGTAGCTAAGGATCATGAGGATGTGTCTGCACCCGGGGAATGAGTTCTTTTGTAATTGTGGCACGTTACTTAACCCGAATCTCCATAGATATAACATAAAAAGGCGATACCCCTCCCTAGTGATATGGTGGTAAGAAATCACATAGAAGAAATAACTTTGTTTAATGTCGGCTTACATTGCATAGCAGACGAATGAAGCCAGTCACAAAACCCGGTCTAGAAGTGGGAGCCCGAGGTGTAAAGACTGTCAGTGTCGTCTGTGCAGTGGAAGGCATTTTCAGGAACAGGTAGTGTTATCACCCATCCGTTTGTTGGCTTCAAAGGTGTGCTTGGCAGTGTTCCAAGGCTTTATACTGGTTTTCTCCACGTGTAGGCCCCCCTTAGGCAAACATGCAATTCCAAACAAGGCAACGATGATTAAACGAGGATACAATTCCATGCTGACTTAACAGATAGAAATAGCACACCGTTACGGCGTCTCACAGTCTGACTGCACGCTGTTCATTTGTTCCAATCCATTTTATGTCATACTGCTTGCCTAGCCGTTCTTGGTGGTGAACCCCTGTGCTTAATCTGGCTATGTGTCAGCTGCAGAAAAGAGCAGATTTATAGGATACTGTATATTTGCATAGAGCATAGTGACATATCAAACTTGACCAATGCTTACAGAGGACAAGATGGATTAGCAGACTACATTCTACAGTCACGGAGTCACAAACTCAGGGTAAGATGACTTTTCACGCCTATTTCCTCATCCTCATCTAGAGTTACGGGGGGGTTACCAGGAGCAGAGATTCCATTATAAGGCAATTGAAAAGGACCACCGAATAGAACCTCCCTTCTCGATCGAGAGAGGCCTGGTGCATTGACTTTGTCATTTGGCCTTAACAATGCATTGCCTTCTGCTGAAGGTCTACTTGGCGTTGAGCAACACAGCAAACTTTCAAATGGAGACCAGCCTGCTCAGACCATATAAAAGAGGCAGTGGATGGTCAACGTTACTCTATTCTGGGTTGTATTTCTATGTCTTACTTATGGATCAAATCCATTTCAAGAGCAAAGAAAGCATGTAAAAAAGTAAAAATATTAAAACCTTTTCTTGAAAGGGATTGAGAAATAATCTCTTACGTCAAACAGCAAATCTGTATACATCATTAACTGAACGTAATGCCTTCATTCTTTTTATCATATCAAAATCATAAAAGGCAACAGGTGGCAGTTACGAACAATTTAGTACAGAGGGTCAAAGTCAACAGCTGAACTGCATCAATAACAGACTACCGAGTGTCCTCTAAAGTAGCCACCTGTTTGGACAAAAGCAAGAAAGATAAAGCAGCATGGCCGGATTAAAGTCACTCTCACTCCAGTTTTAGTATGTTGCTTGCCATTTAACAGGTTCACATGTTCAAACTAAAGCAATTGCACATGGATTAAATGTGTTTGACCCCAGCCAGGCTGCATACTCAAAGAAGAAAAAGACAATCTGCTGAGATTTGAAAAGTGTTTATTTTTAAGTCTATAAATGTGCAGCATCAGGTCACCAAAGAGACAAAACACTGCAATCCACCTGGGAATCATGCTAGAGAATTCCCTGAAGGAAAACTGAGGTGACGTCCTAAGGAACCCCAGGGTTACCAGTATACTTGCGTCAGTGAAGCAGTGAGAATTCCAACACCCAATTCCACCTCCACACAGGCGTAAAAGCACCTAACGTGAGAACTTCTGCCACTTCATGATCATCCATTTCCACAATTTATGAGAAACACGGGGAAAATGAAACTGTCAACCTAACGGAAAAGCTGCCTTCAGCCACACTGCCATGTCTTAAATGACACACATTCAAACAAGCAAAAGATTTACATTAAAGAATTCACACTGTTGGGTCTCAGCTGCCAGTGTTTTCAAATTTCAGATACCTTGATAAATAGTCTGAAAATGTGTGCCTTACAGTATTTTAAAATAGAGCATAAAAAGAAATGTGCAAATATCAAGAGGCAGGTAGATTAGATTAGATTAATAGATAGATAGATAGATAGATAGATAGATAGATAGATAGATAGATAGATAGATAGATAGATAGATAATGTAAGGCACTATATGATAGACAGACAGGCAGACAGACAGAGTGGCCACTAGGGGGCACATCAGCACCCCAAACCCCAGACACAACTATAGACAGATTGACCCTGTCGATATTCCTGTTGCCCAGCAGCAAATGACACCTAATATTTTGCATGGACTATTTATAAGTCTCCACATTTGATGTGTAAGAGCACTTCATGAACTTGGACAGGACGGATAACTCATCAGTGTTACAATTTAAATGTGTGAGGAAAAGAAAGTAAGTAAAGGCCACGGGACCCGTTTCAGTTAGTTTAAAATATGGGAATGGATGGACGCTGCAGAACTAGTTTATAGCTTGAGAGAGGAGGAAATCCGGAGGAACCTAAAAGATCAAACACCCTGATCAGAGTCATTCATCATATAAGGACAAGATAGCCAATCAAATGTGTGCAAAGTCACGTGTCCCAGAATCCCATGTGTGCATTTCAACATAAATATGGCTCATCCAAGGGACCAAAGAGATGATGACAGAAGGGAAACAACAGAGAAAGCGTCGTCAGAGATCAAGAGATGTGAGGTCATCAGATATGGATGGCAGAATACGAAATTTATGAATAACACGGATTGCAAATTCAAAAGCGGCTCGGGTCATCATCCACACCTTGACATTTCTGATTTTTAGTAATCTTTTCTAAGACTAGAGTTTGGTTTCTATTTTATTTTCTACTTGCCTCACTACCAAGACAAGTCATAGAATAATTTAAAAACATTTGCCATCTCTTGCCCTACACTCCCTTTCAACAGCTGACAATTAGATGATGTGGACAGACGGACATGTTTTTCTATCTGGACCCTAGGCAGTTTCACCCAGCATAATTGACGAGCCAGCACGTTAGTGACAAGGTCACACTGACTGCCGACAGCATTGAATGTTACAACACAAAGGCTGAGAGCCATCAGTGACGCCAAACCAAAATGCAGAATGCCGTAATTACGTGGCACTGCCGTAACACAAACACTTCTGCTTGTTGACAACAAAATGACAAAACTCTGGGAATTCTCCTTCCCCTTTCTGTTTATCTGTTTTTTCTTTTAAGTGATGAGCTGCCACTTCTTTTAAATGAAGCTTGAGGAAGTGCAATTGTTTATTCGCATATTATTGCAGGCTACTTACTGAATTTCTTCACCTTGTGGCCGCGTTAATCAGCAATGTATTATTTTCTTCCTTATTGTACTCCTTGGGGAAAAAAAAAAAAAAATGACTCATTGCACACTGTGAAACACACTGTGTAAATGAAAGTGAAATGCTCTCCAATCTTCTTAGTCAGAAGTAAACTTAGCATGTTAGACCACACTGTTCTTGAAATATATTCAGTTTTCTTATTAGTTAAAAAAATCGAGAGTGGTCTCCCCTAGACTTTCTTGTATACTCAGATATGGGGATGGATATTTGAGGAGTAAACTGCCAGACAATGATTATATTTTTATGTTATGTACATTAAAGATCCATCAACAACAAATCAAATCAAATTAATAATATATTGAACAATCATTATAAAAGTAAAGTTGAATAAATCGGACTCTGCAGCTCCATGAGTAAGTGTTCAGGTAAAGTTTCACTTCTGCTTGATGGATTTGGCCCAAAAGTTTTAACACAGATCTACAATGTTGGTGTAACAACCACATGCCAAATTTCATCCATCTATCTTG
This sequence comes from Polypterus senegalus, assembly GCF_016835505.1. Taxonomy (NCBI): domain Eukaryota; kingdom Metazoa; phylum Chordata; class Cladistia; order Polypteriformes; family Polypteridae; genus Polypterus; species Polypterus senegalus. The sequence continues at coordinate 1,667,498 of NC_053167.1, read as the reverse complement.
AGTTATCGTGTTTACACACACACACACATAATTCCAAAAAATGGCATTTTCAGACTTAGGGAGATCTAAAACATTAAGATTCATCAAAATCTCGACGTCGAATTTTTTCACGATTACTATACTTCATATACGAGAAAGTAAAAAAAGGAAGTCAAATTGAAACTGTTTAAAAAGACGCTCGAACAGACAATCAGATTAAGGTCTCTGACATTTCTCAAAGTACCACCAGAACAGTGGATGGATGGTCCAGTCTTCAACAAATGCTGTGAATGGTCAGCACACATGATGGCAGTGAATGACGCAGTGAAATGAGGAATACGTCTCATGGTAAAGTAGAACGGCATACGGACAACAGTGCTGATGTGGTAGAGTTACAAGTGTGGAACAACCGTCTGCTGCTTAGTTCTGATGACATAAAAACTTCACAAGGAGCGATCTATAAACGTTGATTATTTTCATTGACATTTTGTGTGTTTCTTGTAAATAAAATAAGACAGGCCTCATGGAGAATTTAAACCTGTTTTTTTTTTTTTGAACCACCATAATATATAAATTTATATAATACTAGCAAAATACCCGCGCTTCGCAGCGGAGAAGTAGTGTGTTAAAGAAGTAATGAAAAAGAAAAGGAAACATTTTAATAATAACGTAACATGACTGTCAGTGTAATTGTTTTGCCACAGTTGTGAGTGATGAGTGTTGCTGTCATATATATATATATATATATATATATATATATATATATATATATATATATATATATATATACACACATATCCATACATATATGGATAAATAAATTAAGATTTTGTACAAATAATGTTTTTCATTTTTCTTCCTTCATGGATTCTGGGACCCCCAGCAACAGTTGCTCGCACCCCAAAGAGTGTTTATATATATATATATATATATATCACAGGTACATAAGTATTCACAACCTTTGCTCAATACTTTGTCGATGCACCTTTGACAGCAATTACAGCCTCGAGTCTTTTTCAATATGATGCCACAAGCTTGGCACACCTATCCTTGGCCAGTTTCGCCCATTCCTCTTTGCAGCACCTCTCAAACTCCATCAGTTTGGATGGGAAGCGTCGGTGCAGCGTTTTCCTGAAGTCAATCCTTTGATATCTTGGCTGTGTGCTTAGGGTTGTTGTCCTGCTGAAAGATGAACCATCGCCCCAGTCTGAGGTCAAGAGCGCTCTGGAGCAGGTTTTCATCCAGGATGTCTCTGTACATTACTGTAGTCATCTTTCCCTTTATCCTGACTAGTCTCCCAGTTCCTGCCGCTGAAAATCATCCCCACAGCATGATGCTGCCACCACCATGCTTCACTGTAGGGATGGTATTGGGATGGTATTGGCCTGGTGATGAGCAGTGCCTGGTTTCCTCCAAACATGAGGCCTGGCATTCACACCAAAGAGTTCAATCTTTGTCTCATCAGACCAGAGAATTTTGTTTCTCATGGTCTGAGAGTCCTTCAGGTGCTTTTTGGCAAACTCCAGGCGGGCTGCAATGTGCCTTTTAAAAAGGAGAGGCTTCCGTCTGGCCACTCTACCATACAGGCCTGATTGGTTTATTGCTGCAGAGATGGTTGTTCTTCTGGAAGGTTCTCCTCTCTCCACAGAGGACCTCTGGACCTCTGACAGAGTGACCATCGCGTTCTTGGTCACCTCCCTGACTAAGGCCCTTCTCCTCTGATCGCTCAGTTTAGATGGCCGGCCAGCTCTAGGAAGAGTCCTGGTGGTTTCGAACTTCTTCCACTTACAGATGATGGCGGCCACTGTGCTCATTGGGACCTTCAAAGCAGCAGACATTTTTCTGTAACCTTCCCCAGATTTGTGCCCCGAGACAATCCTGTGTCGGAGGTCTACAGACAATTCCTTTGACTTCATGCTTGGTTTGTGCTCTGACATGAACTGTCAACTGTGGGACCTTCTATAGACAGCTGTGTGCCTTTCCAAATCAGGTCCAATCAACTGAATTTGCCACAGGTGGACTCCAATTAAGCTGCAGAAACATCTCAAGGATGATCAGGGAAACAGGATGCAACTGAGCTCAATTCTGAGCTTCATGGCAAAGGCTGTGAATACTTATGTACACATGCTTCTTCAATTTTTTTTTTTTTTTCACGTTGTCATTATGGGGTGTTGTGTGTAGAATTCTGAGGAAAAAAATTAATTTAATCCATTTTGGAATAAGGCTGTAACATAAGAAAATGTGGAAAAAGTGATGCGCTGTGAATACTTTCTGGATGCACTGTAGCCAAAATAAAAAAATGTGTGTCTGTCTGTGTCGGGTTGGGGGAGCTGTGCGCCCCCTGCAGGCCACAATATACATAATCAAAACTGAGATGCTTCATCACTCTACAAAAAGTAATTTGTTCATTTTCCAAATTTGTCCTTTCCCAAACAGGTTTTTGTCACCGTAAAGTATAAGGCAGAAACCAACTCTGGAAAGGATGATGAAAGTGATCCAGGGGGCATACACACTCATACACTGTGGGCAACATAATAGAACTTAAAATTCTCAAACCTATTTACTTCAGTATTAGGGTGGGCTGTGGTGTTTATCCCAGCAGTGCTAGTTGAAAGGCAGGAAACAGCCCTGGAAAGGACACCAGTTCATGTCACACACACTGTTACTGAGCCAGTCTGGAACTGTCAGCTCACCTAAAGTGAAGGCCCTCAAGGATGTGGGAGGACAAGAGGAGTCTGAAACGAGGAAACACATTTTTACACAAACGTCATAGGAATATGAAAAAAAAGCAGTTCAAACCTGATAGAAGTTTAAAAATTGATTAAAAGAAAACTTCAAGTCGTTATCCTCTTTTAATTCCATTACTTTACAGCACTATTTCCCAAGTTCAGTACTGGCGCCCCCCTGTGGCTGCAGACTTTAGTCCCAACCACTTTTCTAAGTGAGGATCATTTTTTCCTTTAATTCATCTCATAGTTGAATTAGCTTACCTTCTTTCCTTCTGTTATTTTGCATTCAGTAAATAATGTAATAAACAGTGTGAAGATTTACATTAATAAGAAGTTTAATAAGTTTATTTTTGCCATATTTCTCTATGCTTAATTAGAAAGAAAGCTGGATTCCACGTAAAAAGGTTTCCTCAGGGTGCAATGGTTAGATTTTCTGAAAGTAGATAACATAGTTAAAACTTTGGACTTCAAACCCTGAGGTTGTGGGTTCAAGTCACGCTACTGACACTGTGGGACCCTGACCAAGTCACCTGACCTGACTGAGCTCCTATTGGAAAATCAAAAGAAATGAAACCCATTGGATCATATGTGGTAAGTCGCCTTGGATAAAGACATCAGCCAAATGAGGATTTTTTTAACAATATTTTAGGAAAAAAAAAAAAAAAACAACTATATGTTTTGCCCACTGTGAGCAAACGCCTGGACAATGTGATGTGTGGATTGTGTAACACAAGTAACATGGGATTTTTTCTCATGGAAGTTTGTATATTGTTTGCGGTGCTCCATGCCTGATTGGACTGTTTCTATAACTACTGATGTCCTGGGACTTTCATGCACAACAGTCTCTAAAGTTGAGTGTGGGGCATCCAGTTGAGGGCCAGCTCGGCAGATGGGAACACCTCGTTGATTAGAAGACCCCTGTGTGCATGGGGATTACTTGTGTTCTGTTTTGTGTGTCGTATTTACCCCATTTTCTTTTGACAGCCATTGCATGTCCAACTTATCTGAAAGGGGGTCAACTCTCTGAATTGTTCTGCTTCCATTTTTTTCCCTACAAGATTGTTTTCTGGAAGTTTTTTTCCTTGTCTCCCTTGTGTGTTAAGGCTGGATGGCTGTCAAAAAATAGGGCCCATTGAGGCATTCCTTGTGTGATTTTAGGCAATACATTGTTGTTGAAAGAGGTCAGAGGAGAATGACCAGACTGGTTTCAGAAGACAGAAATGTGATGGTAACTCAAATATGCACTTGAGGCAGATGGGCTACAACAGCAGAAGACCATGCCAGGTTGAACTCCTGTCAGACAACAACAACAGAAAGCTGAGGATGTAGTCGGCACTGGCTCACAAAACGTAGCCTGGTCTGATGAATCTCGATTTCCGCAGAGGCGTACAGATAGATGGGCCAGAATTTGACACCAGCAGCATGAATCGATGCAGTCAACCTGCCTTATGTCACGTCACACACGTGCGCATGGGAAACAGCTGAAGGGCCTAAACACTAGTAATTCTACGCCAGGCCAGGGGGTGGCGGAATGTACTGACTAGGTGACAAGGATGATGTCACTTCCGGGCACGAGGAAGCCACTCCCAGTTTCTGCACTAATGACGTCATTTCCCTTCCAGGCCTTTAAAACTGCCATCTTACCTTGACCTAAGCACATTGTGCTACTAAAAACTAAGTTTACAGCAGAGAAAATATTATACGGGTGGCTGCCCCAAATCTTTATGATGTCTCCGACTCATTCTTGACAACAGTCCAAGCTGTTGGTGGTGATACAGTGGTGTGGGGAATACTTGTACGGCACATTTTAGACATGTTACTACCAATCAACCATTGCTTGAATGTCATGGCCTATTTGGGTATTGTTGCTGATTATGTGCAACCCTTCATGGCCACAATTTACCCATCGTCACAAAGCAAAATCACCTCAAACTGATTTAATGAATGTGACAATGACTTTAGTGTTCCACAGTGGCCTTCTCAGTCATTGGATTTGTATCCAGTAGAACAACTTTGGGATGTGGCAGAATAGGACAATCTCACCATGAATGTGTAGCCGACTGTTGTGGTGAGAAATTTTTATATATAAGTTGATGACAGAGCAATGTAATATTAGTGTTATATCATTGATAAGAACAGCAATGGTTTGATGCCCCCACCCCCTTTAAGACTGAGTCTTTGTAAATTTTATGACAGGGGTCAAGAGAAATGCCCAAGACCAGTTTGGCAAGTGATTCTCTAAAGCACTCTCTCAATCAACCCCCACACAAAAGCCAGACTACCTTGCTGGCAAGAATCAGCTCAACAAATGGTACTGGGGTCAGGTGTGAAACCATTGGGTCGCACCAGAATTCTGAAGTTACCTGTTTGGTTTTAAATCAGAAGCCATTAAGTACCACAATGCCCTATTGGCTGTAGGGTATGGACAGAGAATCTATAAATGTGCTTGCTTTACCCCTCCCTCTCTCTCTTACACCACCGCAATGAAGAAGCATCTCTGTCACACCACTGCCATGAGGAGAACAACTCGGCAGCCATATTGAGACAGGCATGCGGCCTGTTCTGAAGAAAGCTAACCAAAAATGATGCCTGAACTAGAAACATTTTAAGTCCATGAGCCCCCTGAAACTACACATCAGCATTTATCAGGTTGTATGGTTGCCAATATTCACTTGTACTTTGCTTGTTGTTATTATTTATGAATATTACTAATAATACATTGTTTAAATTGTAACTTAACTCCTGCTTGTCTTTTACTACACCTAATTGCCTGAGGTTATACATGTAGAAGGGAAGGTGGGAAGAAGTTATATGATACAATATCTTATAAACAGAGGTAAGTCTGTGAGATGCGATATCTATATCTTATATATATATATATATATAGTGGTAGATATGAACCCCTGTCCATGACACCAGGTAAAAGTCCAATTGTTGACTTTATTTTGTTGCCACAGTGCACAAAGCTCACTCTTCACCACAATACTCATTAAATACACATAATAATTCAATAAACAAACCTCCAGCTCCCAGCGCGTTGCCACCCTTCCACCCAGCTCAGCTCGCCATCTGGGACTCCCACAGTCCTTTTATAATCCCTGACCCGGAAGTGTTCTCAATCCCCAGTCCATGTGATCCTCAATCACTTCCGGGTCAGGTAAAAGTTCTTTTCTTCACCCCGGAAGCCCGTCGCTCTTCCTATGACGAGCTTCCGGGTCATAGGGCACAAATGAGTCCTCGGTCCTCCCTGCAGCACCCGCTTGCGGCCCTGAGGTATCCAGCAGGGCTGAGAATAAAAACTACGTCGTCCATGATTCCCTGCTGGTCTTCGGGGCACCTCCATACTGCAATGAGGGATCCATCTGGAGGCCTGGGGGTATTGGCCGGGATGATAAGCCGGCCAAATATCTATCTATCTATATATATATATAATCCAACGTCTGTCTGTCTGCTTTTCACCAGAGAATTACTTAATGGATTTAGATCAGGTTTTTTTTCTATAATTTGCTTGAATATTCTGGTTGATTTTGCAACTTCTCTTATTGTGCTAAGTATAATAGTTCGCTTGCGGTACTGAGTTATTTGCACGAATCCGAGACAGAGGCTGGGGGCTGAGAGGGGAGGAGAGGGGCGGGGCCCTCCTCACTCACACTCCAGCCTCTGTTTAAGTTGGTCCACCTATCGCCACGTGTTGGAGCGTACCTTGCCTCCACTTAGCTATGGATACCTGCTTGTTTAACAGACACTATCATCTACAGATTGTTAAGGAGTAACGGTTGATGTTTTTAAGAGAAAGAGAGATCACAGCTACAAACTACACGGGGATGGGGGTGTGGGTGGCGGACACACACCAGCTTCGGTGTGTTCTTTACCTCCACTTAGAATTTGCTTGAACATTCTGGTTGATTTTGCAAATTCTGTCATTGCACTAAAAATCATAGTTCGCTTGTAGGAGCGATATATTTTTGTTAATCCGAGACAGAGGCTGAGGGGTTGGGGAAGTGTGACATCAGAAGTGGGGAGTCAGTCTACCTCTGTGTTTTGGAGAGTAACTTGCCTCCACTTAGCTAGCAATAACTTTTTATTTATTGAAGTTTGTACTGTTTCACTACTATGTGGGCGGAGCTGGCAGGGAACAGCTAGTTAATAATATGAAAGAGGAAAATAGAGTAATATAGAATACAGGCGCAAAGGATCGGCACTGGTATCTGGAAGGTTCCCGGTTCAAATGTCATTACTGCCAGAATGGACCCTTCTCCGTTTGGCACTTAAATAAGGCCCTTAACATGAATGTTGCTCCAGGGGTGCTGACCCTGTGCTCTGACCCCCAAAGGTCATGCAAAAAGACTATTTCCCCTTGGGGATTAATACAATTTTAGACCCATTTCTAACCTACCCTTCTTAAGTAAAATTCTAGAGAAGGCAGCCATTATGCAGTTAAATGACCACCTAAATAAACATGCTATTCTTGATACTTTTCAGTCAGGCTTCAGAACAAATCACAGTACAGAAACTGCACTTGTTAAAGTAGTAAATGACTTGCGGGTAAATGCAGACAGAGGCCATTTATCTGTTCTCATCCTCTTAGATCTGAGTGCTGCATTTGACACCATTGATCACAATATTCTTAGAAATCGCCTTAGTCAATGGGTGGGCCTCTCTGGCAGTGTCTTAAATTGGTTTGAATCCTACCTGGCAGGGAGAAAATTCTTTGTGAGTTGTGGTAATCAAATCTCAAAGACACATGATATCCGATATGGTGTTCCACAAGGCTCTATCCTGGGTCCGCTGTTATTCTCAATCTACATGCTTCCGTTAGGTCAGATTATCTCAGGTTACAACGTGAGCTACCACAGCTATGCTGATGACACACAGCTGTACTTATCTATAGCACCTGATGACTCCGACTCTTTCGATTCACTAACACAATGTCTTACTGGTATTTCTGAATGGATGAATAGTAATTTTCTCAAACTAAATAAAGAGAAAACTGAAATTTTAGTAATTGGCAATAATGGATTCAGCGAGGTTATCAGAAATAAACTTGATGCACTAGGATTAAAAGTTAAGACGGAAGTAAAAATTTAGGGGTAACCATTGACTGTAATCTGAATTTTAAATCGCATATTCATCAGACCACTAGGACAGCATTTTTTCACTTAAGAAACATAGCTAAAGTTAGACCTCTTATATCATTGAAAGATGCTGAGAAATTAATTCACGCTTTTGTTTTCAGTAGACTAGATTACTGTAATGCACTCCTCTCAGGACTACCCAAAAAAGACATAAATCATTTGCAACGAGTGCAGAATGCAGCTGCTAGAATCCTAACTGGGAAAAGAAAATCCGAACACATTTCTCCAGTTTTGATGTCACTACACTGGTTACCTGTGTCATTCAGGATTGACTTTAAAATACTGCTTATGGTTTATAAAGCCTTAAATAATCTGCTCCATCTTATATATCGGAATGTCTGACACCTTATATTCCAAATCGTAACCTTAGATCTTCAAATGAGTGTCTCCTTATAATTCCAAAAGCTAAACTTAAAAGAAGTGGTGAGGCGGCCTTCTGCTGTTATGCACCCAAAATCTGGAATAGCCTGCCAATAGGAATTCGCCAGGCAAATACAGTAGAGCACTTTAAAACACTGCTGAAAACACATTACTTTAACATGGCCTTTTTATAACTTCACTTTAACTTAATACTGATACTCTGTATGTTCAATTCTTCATAATAACTATTCACAGTGGCTCCAAAATCCATACTGACCCCTACTCTCTCTTCTGTTTCTTTTTCCGGTTTCTTTGTGGTGGCGGCCTGCGCCACCACCACCTACTCAAAGCATCATGATGCACCAACATTGATGGACTGAAAGCCAGAAGTCTACGTGACCATCATCATCAGGTCCTTCCATGAAAACCCTAAATACAAAGAGGACTGTTTGACTTATGTTAGGTAGATTGCCCAGAGGGGACTGGGTGGTCTCTTGGTCTGGAACCCCTACAGATTTTATTTTTTTCTCCAGCCTTTGGAGTTTTTTTGTTTTTCTGTCCACCCTGGCCATCGGACCTTACTCTTATTCTATGTTAATTAATGTTGACTTATGTTTATCTTTTATTGTGTCTTCTATTTCTCTATTCATTTTGTAAAGCACTTTGAGCTACATTTTTTTGTATGAATATGTGCTATATAAATAAATGTTGATTGATTGATTGAGTGTACCAAGTACCCAATAAAAAAAATACCAGGTAGAACTGAGCCTGTTCTGAGAGCAAAAGGAGGCCTAAAGTGGTGCTGGTAGAGTTTGCCTAAGAATATTGTCAGTGAATGTGTCTGCTTAGATTTTTGATTTTCTGTTTCTTCTGTGACGGACCCGGCTGGGACGCCAGCTGGGTGGAAGGATCGAGGGAAAGAGTATGCTTGGGGTATTATCTCCCCCGGGCCGCTAGAGGGCAACACCCTAGGTTGCTGCAGCTTCGTGGATTCCCACAGGGCATGCTGTTAGTTGGAGTTTGGAGTGGCACTGTTGGGTTCCGTGGGTGCCGCCAGGGGGTGTTGCAGCTACTGCTAAGCCCTTAGAGACCCGGAAGAGGTGCCTTATAAAAGAAGCCAGAATCAGGAGGAGGTGAGGTGAACACAGACAGAGAGAGAGAGAAGAAGAAAGAGAAGATGATGCTTATTTGAGATATTTGGTGCTTGTATTGTGCAGGGTAGTGGACAGCAAAGGAAAAAGTGCTTCCCCACTTAAAATAAATGGGTACTGTGTGGCAGGACTGGGCTCTGTGCCTGTTGTGTCCAGGTTTGGTAAGCTGTACGCCTGGTGGTCCATACCTCACAAATCTCTTAGATGTGCAAGTGAGATTGCCTGGCGACTATAAATTGACCACTTATTGCTGAATGGATGGATGCCCTCTCCAATGCACTTGTGCCCAGTCCATGGTTGTCTCCTGCCTTGCTCCCATAGTGCTGCCTAGACAGGCTCCACTCCCATGTGTCTCTGTAATTTGCTTACGTTAAGAAGGATAGATGGATATGTGAATGAAATGTTAAGAAACTCTGGATAAGATATCGAGTCACCTGGCCTTTCAGATAGTGGAGTGAATGTCTTCCTCTCACCTGTAAACTTTTAGTACTGTATTGCCCTTCTTCTTGGATTTCTTACTTCTTGAGAGTGTATGTTACTTATTCGGTTGTGGTAAAAAACTTCAATTCCAGAACCTGCACAATCATTTTATTTTACCTTGACGTGGCATAACTAATTGTGGCCTAATCCTATAGTACTCTACAAATCCAGGCTAGTCATTTTCCAAACAATTACCTTCGTAACCAAGTGAGAGTTAAGGTGACCAAAATAATAAACTCTTCATCTCTCCATGCTGCTCTTGGTTGGTTCTGCCCGAGTTTTGGCAATCCCTCCTTCAAAGTCTCCATGTGGGCTCACCTCTTTGTGTTATCATTCCATCTTGTTTAAGTAAATAGATGACCTACTTGTGTGCTGCGGTTTCTTATCAAACAATCTTGGCATCACTCCACCCAACATTGCTGAAAACGGACAGCTTGCCAAGTGAGTGACTAAATGCCTGCAGCAGTTTTACCACAGATGACGTCAGTCTTACAAACATGAAGCGAGAAGCGTCTGCCCCTGCATTCTCCTCGGCTAGCTAGGTAGCATTTCTTCACATAAACAGCCCAGAGTTTGTTTCAGACTTTTGTTTTACTGCCTTCCCAATACTTGGAATTATTTTTCAGACCTCTAGCCAGTTTAAGGCTCTTATGGTTCACAACATGAAGTCAAGCAGTAGGAGATCCACAAGCACACTTTTCTACACAGAAACCACGTCACACCCAACTCTTTCTCCACAAGAAGGAAACATTTTCCTCATCCTAGTTACGCGTGAATTTTCATAATCCTGGAGTCATATTTCATACCTACTTAACTAGTCAGACACACTTTTTCACTTACAAGCAGAAGGAAAAGAAGATAAAAAAAAGGCAATAATTGCAGTATTTCTCATAAACTAATTTGTAGTTCACGGTTTACAAAGACAGACGTTGAGGAAGTGATGTAGAGCGTCAAAGACAGGCAGGGAGTAAACTTTATGGGCGTCCTGATTTTGTTGACGTCCATAAACAGCTGGATGTGAAACCCCTGTCACACTACACGACTCTTCCAGTGATTTTTCAGTCATGGCTTTCATTTACATTATTTTAGGGAGACAGGGGGCAATCACAGTGCACTCCTGTGACTACAAGTCATCTGGTTTGACAAGCATTTTGTTTAAAGTTGTAGGGTCAGGTTTGTGTGTCTGTGAGAACGGACCACCAATAAGCACACACTCGGAAGTGCAATGCATACACCATGAAAAATGAATGATGAAAGTGGACGTTCGGGACCACGAAAACAGAAAGGAGTCTCGTCTGTCTGATGTACCACGAAAGATTTAAAAAAAAAAAGAATAAAAGGGAAGGGACTGCAGGTAAACTCACAATACCTGGAAAGCCTTTGTACAGGCATCATGGCTGTGACTACATTGGGAGTATGAAACTGTGCAGAAAAGTCATCACGGAGTCAGGCAGTCAGACATCTTCAAAGCAACTGCGGTTGTTAAGTTTGACATCTCAGACGACAAGAAGTCACGTAATGTGCTACCACCTTAAATCAACTGAAAAAACAGTAATCCAGATAAATGACAGAAAACCTTGTTGACAGAGAGAGATAACTATTAGACAGACAGACAGAAAGTAAGGCACTATTAGACAGACAGACGGAAAGTAAGGCACTATTATACAGACAGACAGACAATGAGGCACTATTATACAGACAGACAAAGGCACTATTAGACAGACAGACAGACAATGAGGCACTATTAGACAAAGACACTATTAGACAGAAGACAGACAGACAGATAGACAGACAGACAATGCGGCACTATTAGACAGACAGACAAAGGCACTATTAGACAGAAGACAGACAGACAATAAGGTACTATTAGACAGACTGACAGACAGAAAGTAAAGCACTATTAGACAGACAGACAGACAATAAGGCACTATTAAACAGACAGATAGATAGATCTTTATTTGTCCCTAATGGTTGTATAAGTAAATAGATTTTAGAAAACTGAAATTTGATGATCTTTTACTAATAAACACCATTTCATGACAAAGGCTTGAGTAAATTACATTTAAGCTCTGACATCAAGTATATCTTTTACAAAGGGCAGGCTAACAACTGGATCAAAGTCGTGTCTGAAGGAAAGCCAATGTCAATAAATGAGTAGTCAGTAAGTTCCCAGGCGATTGAGTATGAAATAACCACCAAAGACGTTTGTGAAAAAAGCCAAAGTTGTTAATCCAGTTCAAAACAAAAGTGCAGAAAGCTCATCTGAAAATGATGTGTGAAGAAAAGCCAGAGTGAATATCCTGGGACAAAACACAACTCTCTGGGTTTCCTAGTCATGAAGTACTACAGTATTATTACCAGGTGGAAATGCCAGGGTTGATATCCCAGGAAACCCAATCTAGTAAGTTTTCCATTTCAAAAAGTAATAAATGTCCAGTTTACATTTTTATGTGAAGAAATATCGGTGTCTGTAAAATGGGAAAAAGCAATTTAGTAAATTCTGTTCAAGAAGTGACAAAATGCAACAAGAGTGTGAAAAAACTCAGAGTTAATACATAAAGAAACCCGGTCAGATAATTTCCAAGTTCAAGAAGTACCCAAGTCAAAATTAAGTGTGATGAAAAGCCGGTGTCAGTGCTTCAGGAAACTCAAAACCGACATCATCCCTAGAAACAGCAAATCTTCAGGTGCAAGTCAAGCGTGAAGAAGTTGGCAGTTTTCCAGGTAAAGAATTAGAGCAAATATCAGGAAGTATGTGCTCACCATAAACTGATCAAGTAAGTTAAGCCAAATGAGAGAGAGTTATGCAAGACAGACTGATGTCAATAGAAGAGAAAGGCATATAAGAATAAAGTGATGACAAATAAGATTGTGAAACCACCTTGAGTGTTTTCACAAATAAGTGAAGATGTTACTTTGCTTTAGAAAAACTATTTGAAAATTGTCTGGGAACCGAAAGCTGCTCCGAGTTTAGATTTCACAGGTTGCTGTTAACCAGTGACCCGAGTGGGACACTAACATCATACTGGAAAAGAAAAGAAAAGAAACGAGAATGCTTCCATTTTCTAAGATACTGTACTTGTGTAAATGGCAAATGAGCAAAACAATATTCTTAACTTTTCAAATGGTGGTACAGAATGAGCAGGTTAGCATCACTCGGTGGTATAAAATTACAAATACACTGAACAAAAATCAGAGGAATACAGAGAGAAATGTGCTGAGCATTTAAAAACTTATGAAATAACTCATATATGAGCAAATGATCAAATGTCATTAAACTCTCTAATTAGCTCAGAATACTCAAAAAGTGACTTATTGTTCACTCTTAAAAATATTACTGCCATTCTGTATGTCGCCAGAAACCACAGGCTGCTAAGTAGTTTCTAGCTGCATTATAACAAAATCGTTAAGAATATTGGAATTACCCAAAAATGGCCTATAATACCGAAAAGCACAACATCATCAGTAATTGTTTCATTTATCCTTTCAAGCCTGTATGAGAAAATGGTGGTGCCCGACTCAATCACATGCTCACTGTTCAGTCTCAGAAAATGGGTGACAAGTAGATGTCATATTTAGCCCTCTCAGTGACTGAATTCCTTGTAATGGTGTGGCGTCCAATTCCAGTTTTCACTTCCATTTCTCAGATTGTACATCCCTTTCTCTAAGGAAGTTATCAGTTTTTAATTACATTCACATATATGAGAAAATCACCTACTGCGATAGCCATGCCTGTCTGTCTGTCTGTCCACGTGAAGCAACTTAGCTCCCAATGGACCAATTTTGTTGAAAGTTGGTATACATATTCTTCACAGGAATTTGACAAGTGAATTCAATTTTTGTTGAGTTATCTCAAACAGAGTGCGCCATACACTTTTTTTTTTTTTTTAATTTCAAAACCTCCCATTAAAAAGCACTGGGGAATGTATGAAATTGTCTGCCTTAAAATGGAGAAACATTCTGCGTAGTTTGAGCTACAAATGAGTGTATTGTTTCAACTTCGACTTGTAGATTTTTCATTTATTTTTTTTCCTATTACTCATTTGATAGACATCCCTGATGGCAAAATCAAGCTACCTCACTGTGGGAATGTGGGGCGGGGTGACGTCAGATGTAGGTGGGACTGAATGGCAGAGTATTAGCATATAAGGAAGGTATGACGTTAGATGTGTATGATGTCACACACGTGCGCTTAAAAGGGCAGTCAGAGGGCTCAAGTCGGGGTACTGACATGCCGGACGGAGGGTTGGCGGTAACTACTAATGCCTCTTCTTCTCTTCCCACAGACCTTCAGAAGGGAAAACCACCTTGACTGAACCACTTTTGCTTCTGTTCCTGACCTCACTTCTGGAACCAACTGATCATTTCATCCCACTTCTTGTCCTGCAAGCATGCCCTTCCTGTCCTCCGGCTATAAAAACAGTCAACAGCCACAAGTCAACCACTCAATACATGTTTATTTGTATGACCTTAGTCCAAAGAGACTACGCTTTGCTTGTTTCAGACTACAATATATGGGGTGGATCCCCAACTCTTTTTTGGGGTGATTGTGTCTTCCAATAATGTATTGATTCAATTTGCTAATAACAACATTCTTTATTTATTCAATACTAGCTCTCCCCCGTGGTTCCGCCCATGTAGTAGTGAAACAGGACAAACTTTAAAAATCAATACAAAAAAAATGTAATTCTGGCTAAGAGGATGGTAGGTACGCCGCAACATCAAATGTTGGCACTGCATTTGATCGTGTTCAACTCTGACGGCAGAGCGTCCCCCACGTGGAGAGAAAAGCACGTGGCTGTGATATCTCTGGCAATCATCACAGCTACACTCTAAAAACACATGTAGCTGTGATCTCTCTCTCTCTCAAAAACGTCAACCATTACTCCTTAACAATCTAGCTAAGTGGAAGCAAGGTACGCTCCAACACGTGGTGACAGATAGACCAACTTAAACAGAGGCTGGAGTGTGAGTGAGGAGGGCCCCGCTCCCTCTCCTCTCAGCCCGCAGAGTCTCTCTCGGATTCGTGCAAATAAATTGGTACCGCAAGTGAACTATGATGAGAGAAGTCGCTAAAACAACCAGAATGTTCAAGCAAATTATAGAAAAAAAAAGATCTAAATCCAGCGTTGGGTTTTATTAATATAGCTCACTTTTCTACGCTGTAAGCAGTAGTAGTTCTCCTGCACTTTTAAACACAGGGTTTTCTACTAAGCACAACAATGTGCTCTCTCACTCAGTCCATGTACCACTACCGCACCCTCTTAATCAAATTCAGGATGTTGAGGACAGGAGCCAGAGGGTTTGGCAGAAGGCAGGAATCAATGAGGGATGGAGCTCTGGAAGAACTGCAAAGCACTTCATTCACACACGCGCATTCCCTTATTTAAGAATTATACCTTAATTAATGTACACATCTTTGGGATGGGTAGTGTCAGGTTTCTACTCATGGGTGTTCATTGCATGGAGTCTGAATGTTCCCCTCCCACAACCAACTGTCCCAGTGGATTTTTCCAATTATAGGAGTTTCCTTCCACAGCCCCCAAAATATGCAGGTTAGATGGAATGGTAATGCTAAATTGGCCCAGCAATGGACTAACAAACAACCTGTCATGCAAATGTTCTTCCCTTGTGAATGAGGTTCGATGGCATATGCTCCACTTTCCCCTTTCTGGATGAGCAGGTTACAAGAGTAGATGGATGGATGCATCTTTGGAATGCAAATGGAAAATTAATCTAAAAAAAAAAAAACATAACACACACACCATGCTGACAGTGGACAGGCCAGAATTCAAACCTAGGAATCCAGAGCTATGAGGCACCAAATTAAGGACAAATTAAACTTCTGTCAGAACTGTATGGAAAGATTTGGCTTAGAATAACCATTCTAACTTAACCTGTGTCTACTGGAAGTACCCTCAGGAAGTATTCAGACCCTTTCACTCTCCACACATGTTTCATTACAGTCTTATTCCAAAATAATTTAAATTCAACATTCTCCTTATGAAACATTCCATTATCCAGAATGACAAAGTGGAAAAAGGATTTTAGAAAGAATTTTTGAAATTACCTAAAAATAGAAAACTAGAATATCACATTGACACAAACATTCAGAACCTTTACACAGTACTTTGTTGAAGCACCTTTTCCAGCCTGGAGTCTTCATGGGTTTGATGCAGATAGCTTCACACAACAGAATTTGGGGATTTTCTGCCATTTTTCTCTGCAGATCATCTCAAGCTATGGCAGGTTGGATAGAGCCTGATGGTGGAAAGCTATTTTCTGGTCTCTCCAGAGATGTTCGATTTAAAATCAAGTCCAGACTCTGGCTGGGTAACTCAAGGACATTCCCAGAGTCATCCCTAAGACTCTTCTGTGTTGTCTTTGCTTTGTGGTTAGGTCATTGACCAGTTTGATCCAGTCAGAAATCCACAGTACTGTACAGTAGGTTTTCATTTAGCATATTTCTGCTCAGCTTTCCCTCAAACATGTTTAGTTTCCCAGGCCGCACAGCTGGAAACAACCCCACAGTATGATGCTCCACTACCATATTATGATAATATTGGAATGGTATTGTGCAGGTAACGAATAGTGCCTGGTTTTGCTCAGATGTATCACTTGAATAAAGGCCACACGGTTTAGCCTTGGTTTCATCAGACCAGAGAATCTTGTTTCTTATAGTCTTAGACTCGTTTACAGAGAAACATTCACCTGTCATCTGGCCACTCTGCTATAAAACCCGCATTAATGTAGTGTTGCAGAAGGGGTTGTTTTTCTGGAAATTTCTCCCGTCTCCACATGGGTTCTCTGGAACTCAGTCACAGTGACCACCATATTCTTGTTCACCTCTCTTTAAAGGCCTTTCTCTAGGAAGAGTGTTGATTGTTCCCAATTTCTTCCATTTAGGAATTATGGAGACCACTGTGATTTTCATAACCCTCAAAGCTGCAGAAATGCATTTGTGCAGGTCTCTAGATCTGTCAGGTCAGGTCAGGTTGGGGAGCATGCACAGGTAGAGCGCCTTGCCGTGCCCATCACATGATGAAAAAGCTCGGGATCCTGCTTAGCAACCCCCCCAGGCAGATACAAGATCCAGTCCCACCTTCCAGAAATAACCCTCTATCTGCCACAGCCACGTATTAAGTGGGTGTCCCCTTGGCCTGGTCCAGCCACTCTAGTCCTCAACAATGAGCATCCTGCGAGCCAGACCACCCTCGGGGAATCGGGCCACATGGCCATTGTGCCATAACTGACACTCCCTCACAATGCAGGTAATGTGTCTCATTCAGGACTCCGTAAGCAACAAAAAATTAAACTAGCGGTACCCTAAGATTCTCCAAAGAGACACAGTACAAAAAGAGTCCAGTCTTGGCCTCAGGTGTACGACGAGATCTCAACAGTTATCAACAGAATGGGATTTAACTGAGCCAGATTTCAAGATCTCAGGGCTTTTTTTTTTTTGTATTTTTTTTCAAAAATCTGCAAAAATTCATAAGAACCTGTTTTCACTTTGTCATTCTGGGGGATTAAGTGTTGCTTCACAAGTGAAAAATGAATTACAGCACAAGGCTGCAACCAAAAAATACGTGATAAAAGGTTAATGAGTCTGAATTTTTTTCTGAAGGCACTGGATTATACCAGTAAAACATCTGTTAAAGCCCATTGTGGCACTCCTTGTACAAAAATAAATTGTATTGTATTGTATCTATACAGCCTGATTGTTTCCATCCATTTAATTAACCCACTAATCCAATTATGGTGTTTCAAGAAGCTGGCAATGACCCCAGGATGTCAGCATGCAATCACACACGTATCCACACTGGGCCTATGTAGACTCACTGAAAAACCTAATCTGCCTGTCTTTGGAATATGGAAGGACAACTGGAACTCCTAGATGAAAATTCACAGAAATAAATGGGAACATGTTGTAATGGACGGCATGTTTGGACTGGCATCCCTGCTGGGATTGGTCTCACTCCTATAATTGGCCTGGAAGCCAATATAATGGAGAAATCAATAGAGATTCTGTATCACGGCTGTATGCTCCCGCCACCCACTAGATGGCAGCATCCATGTGCTATGGCAGCATTTCTCTTCCTTTAAGTATTTGCGATCCAAGTTTTCATAACAGTTTTAATTGTGCCTCCCTAACGTTTTTTTGAAAGGAGCCCACCAATACCAATTTGTTCTTTTTTAATTAATGATATATCATAGATGCATATTTTATTATAGCTACTTAACTTTTATTGACATTTATCTAACTCTATATTTATTTTTCTAGTATCAGAATGTAGTTTAAGTTAATTTGTTTTGGTTTCAATAGATGCGTTTTTCATATTTTCGATTCTTGTTTTCTTTTTTTCACACCTTCGCGCCCCCCTAGGGGGGCCCCCCACAGTTTGAGGACCACTGGGCTCTGGTATCCATTCAGACACCTACTGGGGTATGCTGGGAATTGTAGTGCAGAGAAGCAGCCCTGTTGAGGTCCATAGGTGCCAAAGGGCGTTGCACCTTCTACTCTGTGGGACTTCCATATGAGCCAGAAGTGCTCCCAGTGAGCAATGTCCTGGCACCAGAAGTACTCTCGGGTCTTCACTAAAATGAACCACACTGTCTTATCAAAGCGAGTCGGAGCCGGGAGAAGAGACAAGCAACACTTGTCTGGGAGGAGCAGAGTAGAAAAGAAAGAAGAAGAGAGAATTCTGTTGCTGTGCGCAGGCATTCTGTTGAATAAAAGCAATTTGAACCTGGGATTGTGTCAATGCAGTGGGGTTTGGGGCTCCCCCTGCTGACCCCATAGAGACAGTGAGCCTGCTGGCATCCAAACACAGTTTCAGAGCTATGAGGCAGTGCTGTCTCAGCGTGAAACAAACACATTATGCATCAGACATTCTTTGGCTTAATATTTACAAAAAAAAAAAAAAAAAATGAAATGACATAATGAACTGAGAATTAGAAACATGGGTGGGTAGGGGGGGTAAAGTCCACTGTAAACATCAAAAATTGTAAACAAGGGCTTGAAAAGCAGATTGCCTTCCATGTCACTTGGCTGTCTAACTGATCCCACATCTGCTGTGAGTCCAACCAGTTAGCCTAAAGAAAAAAAAAAAAGGAAAAGGAGCTGAAGGGAGAGTTAAACGAGAAACTCCCTTCACCAAAACATGAGTGTGGGCTTTGCCTGACAACAAACTCCTCCGACAAAGCACCTCGCCTGCCCATGCATAACCATTTTATGAAGTGATGCGATTAATAATTAAGCAGCTGGATAAACTCTATGTTTACAGTTGAACTTTGGGTCAAGGCACTTGGTAACGGCCGAGTTTTGTGATGGTCATCTTGTAAGCATCTGAGACCACTACGGCTGAGGAATCCTTTTAATAAATTATTTATTTCAGTGTTATTTTTGTAGAGCTATTTATCTTTTGGAAGATTCATGCGGTTGACCGAATACTAATGTGTGTGTTGGGAAGGCACTTGTCCTGTGCTCAGTGATGCAAGTTCAGGTTATGGCCCCCACAGTTCTGTAATGGAATACTACTTGGCTGGGAGAAATCGCCTTTACCAAGCTTTCAAATGATTTTTGTCACCAAGTTCTTACCATGTGCTACCAAAAATTACCAAAAAAGAAAAGAGAATGTACCATTCAGCCCAACAAAGCTCGATAATCCATTCCCACTTAATTCTTCCAAATTAACATCAAGTCGAGTTTTGAATGAATACTTTATCAGACCCAATTCAGGTCTCAGAGGGTCCCAGCAGCACTGGACGCAAATGAGGATACAAATTTGGGCACAAGTCTATGAAGGAAAATTCACACATGCACTCCAATATACTTGAGTCACCCGTTAACCTAACCTACATATCCAAGGAAGTATGGAGGCAAAGGAAAACCCTCAGGGACATGGCGACCCCAAGCAAACAACAACTGGGACACTGGATCTCGGACGCAACAACATTAATCCCATCACTGTTATACCACCGTTTATTATATTAATACTACTCTACATGTTGCAGAGGGACTAACCTTTGGGGAAGGGTGTCAAATTTAAGTATGTGCTTTTGAATCTTGGATTTTTTTTACATGATAAAAATGTATCAAGGATTTCATTGACAATAGAAATGTATTTTAGCTATACTCGCCCGAGTGTGCACAATGTTCTCAAAGCAGCAAAACCGTCAGCTCTAACTTGAATACTAAAGTACACCACACAATCTTAAGGTTGGCTGTCATACGTACTTCACTCCAGTCCTCTTTATCATGACACCAGAGTACTGCGATAAACACAACCACTACTTGAGGATGTTTCAGATTACTCTGATCTTGGTGCTGCGGGCAAAACAGACCAGACCAGATGATGGATAATCATTATATGACAGACAAACGAAAGTCACTATAAGACAGACAGACAGATATCTAAGGCACTTTAAAAGGAGAGACAGATAGGGAGATAGATCATGAATACTTCAGTATCTTTGACTGATTGCTTCAGATTTGCTCTTGTTCTTCTCCGCTCCATAAATAAGTAACCAGCAGCAGGCTGTCGGATCCAGTTTGAATTAGATGCCCTGTATTTCATTTAGATTTTTTACTCTTTCCTTCTAATAAAATTCTTAAAATGAACAAAAATTATCCTTTAGTTAATGACTGGGTATAATAAAAACTTTCATCCACCATGCCCACTGTGGACCAAGAATGGTATTCACGGTCTAGAGACATTGTAGGAAAACACTAAAACAACTTGTTGAATACAAGGCCTATTTTGGTGAAATTAACCTCCACGTAGTGGTCAATTTCTAGTTGAAAAATATTGTGTCTGAACATTCATTAGATGAACCTTTCCACAGCCTAATCTTGTATTGCTTTAATCCGATTCAATGTCCTAGGAGCCGATACTGGCATCACCAGGCACAAATTATTAAAGTGCTATGAAGGAGGTGCCAGTCAATTGCAGTCAAGCAGATTAGTCTCCAATTGACCTGATGTGTACATCCTATGGAAGTGGGAATAAGACCACTATTATAGTTACAAATGGTACTATAAAAATAGATATGCATGAAAGACACTATAAAATGGTTCGTTAGATGTGAAAGGCATGACCAACCGAACGATCTATAGACAAGCAGGCAGATGGTATGAATGACACTATAAAATGGTTAGCTAGATTTGAAATGCATGACAGACAGACAGATATACCCCTAACCCTAACCCTCAGTGCTCCTGTAGACTACAGCATATTCTCCTTTCCCATACACTCCTTTCTCCAACAGTTCACAATCTTCCAACAGTTTTCTCCATTGACTTGACCTCGCAGTGTGTGTTTCGGCTTTCCTCTTGACTCTTTCCTCACTAGATTTATGGGGTCATGTGCCCTGATCTTCCCTTTAGGTATTGTTGAATGCAAGATGGGGTAAAACATTCAACTCGAGCCAGAAAGAGATTCCTTTGAAGGCATTACGAAACCGGAAACTTAGAGAAGAAAATAAAACCCTACAGGCAATGCAACCCTAGTTGGCTAACTTTGTGACTTCCAGCTATACATTGGTTGTCAGCCAAATTAGTTAACATGTGATGGAAAAACAGTGTTATTATCATTAAAGATAACATCTGCTTTTCCTTAAAATATGAAGATCAGAGCAGATGAGGGACGAGTGGATGGTCCCGCATTATGGTTTGCTTTGAAGGCTGACTTAATTTGGTTTTCACAGTCACTGAGCCACCTGTAACAGAACCCTACATCAAAAGCAGGGTGGCTATTTGAAAATGTAATTACAGTTCCCAGTATAAAACTAATTCTATCAAAAGCAACAGAAATATTATTCTGAAGCCAATGAAAAAATGGACGTCAGAACTCAATTAAGTACGGACATTACAACAATATAATGCAGATGAACAAACGGCCACCTCAGCATTTCCTTTGTGCAACAACAACAAGTAAGCTACCTCAGAGTTAATCACCTAAATTCACATTTTACTCTATGGACAGCAAGGCAACCCCTTGTACTGCCTATTTCTGATTTTCTTATTGCTGCTGGTCTTTATTTATTTATTTACTAGTGAAACACACGGTCCGATCTACTACAAAAGTCTAGATACATATAACAGTTAACTCTCAACCCATCATGTACAAATATAAGCATTTACACTTAAGGTTTCTAAAGATGTATCCACTATGCCCTGGGGGGATTATCAATAGATGGACTTGCAGGGGCCATGCTTTAATTACAATATACTTTTCAACCTTTCCATAAAGTGGCCACCAGGTTGACACAATTTATTTTTTTGAATGTCCACAACATATGGGGTCATAGGCTTTCGATTAAGACCAAGGTTCTAGCCCCATTACTTCACGAATAACTCCATGACTGACAAACCCTTGCGCTATATCCACCTTAAGAAAAAGGATAAGTGTCTGTGTGTCCATCTAGTTGCAATGTCTGTTATTCCAACAGACAGCGCATCACAATCATTTTTAGTAATAAAATGTATTTCATTTGCTATTCTAATAGATGACGCATCACAAACTTTAGCACTGCTTTTACAAATTCATTATCAAATGGTATAGAACAGAGAAATAGCAACCAAATGGACACACAGATACACCAGTCCTTACTTTAAGGTGAAGAATTTACATCGGCGTGTTGCACTTTCAAGGTTATTTTTTTTTTTTTAAGTGAAGATGATTTCACCTCACCTTCCTTATCCCAATACCACTCTTATCTCTGAAAATCTGTAAAAGTTATAACGTAAGATTTCTAAATTTATTACGAATCTTTAATTACTAACATTAATAAAATTATAAGGAACAAAGCAGGCAACCGCAAGAGAAACAACACAAGTGCAGGTGCGAGAAATAAAGAATGAGAGTTAACGTTACACTTCTAGTGGTGAAAATTAAGTGATTAAAAAGAAAAATGAGTTAATGGAACAGTTGGCATTATAGGTGGGAAATGCACTAATAGAAACAATAAAAAAAAAAATGTTATTCCCAATTATACAGTGCCTGTGTCATCATTGTCTTTGGTTTCGCTGCCCGTTGATGGATGTGTAGGGCGCATGCTCAAGAACCGTTTGACTCATGAGTCTAAACTCATTTGAGTCATGAACAAGTTGCTACTCAAGAATCAGTCTAAGGCCGGGGATCTACTTAACGCTAAGTGACGTGTGAACCTGAGGACACGGCTGTTACACAAGCACCATACCATCTATACTTGAGTGCGTACTTTAAATAAATCTGGAGGATTCCACCAGGTGTCAGTGTGAGAAATCACCAATGGGGAAAAACAACGCCCGGTTTCGCCAAGTTGTGAGATGAGGGAAGAAAGATATTAAAATTCAAATTATTTGCATTCTGATACTGTTGATTTGCAAAAAAAGGACAACAACAGCGACACAGAATGTCGAGACAGCATGAGATACCTTTAAATTGATTGCGACATTACGATGAGGTATATGCAGCACTTGTATTGCCTCTGTAAGAAATGGATGAGGAAAAGCACCATGAAAACATTTGCATGTCTGCATTCAAGTCTGATGATTTGCTTCACTGCATCGAACCATTCACCAAACATCGAAGCATGCAGAGTTATCCTGTTGAAGCTGCATTGTCGTCACGTGTTGATGGTAAACAACGATGCAGACATCATGTACCAAAACTTGTGCGCGCGCACACACACACACACACACCACCCATAATTTTTGCTGGTACTGCAATTCACCCACGCGTTGCGTTAATTTCTGATGACATGCACAGAGGACACTTCAAAAGAATGCTGGAAATGCATGGCAGCCGGGATGTATGTGCGTGCACATTCTGAGTGTGAAGTATAACCAGGCCCTTACAACTCTTATTCAGTTGATTTGTCAACGAGTCAGTACCCAAAAGTCAGTCTACCCATTCTCAGACATTTGGCGAATGAATCATTACGAGTTGCACAATTCTCATTCACTTATGATTTTGTAATGTAACGTCTTATTTTTAATTATGCATCTTTGATATGTTATAATGCTTTGTGTTTGGAAACAGGGCAATGGCATATGAATATCATCTTAAATATATACAGTAATTAATCATATCTTTATAATGAATTAAATATAAATTAACAAGCAATAATATGAATTATATACTTACTAGCCGAAGCCCACCGTAGCATACGGCGGTGCAAGAATAGGAACGGAAAACGGTAAGAAAGGAATTCAGTATAACAAAGGCTTAGGAAACCACCGTCGCAGTATAACAAAAACAGCAAGGAGCGAAACCAACGCCGACAATGGTCGACAGAGTACCTTCCTGTAGCAGGCTATGGAAAACATAGACATATATAGATAGACGCCGCATTCACTGTGTTGCCCAGTCGACACGATAAGTCAGCGCGTCCGCCCTATTGCGAGTCGTAAAAGTGCCATTTAAACTAATACAGGTAGATGTAGAAAAACGGGTTTTGTGATGAAAAAACAATAACGTTTTAAACAGTATCGTTTACATACAACAGATTTTGGTGAATCGTTTATATGCAATTATTTATATCCATTTATACACTAATAATGGCAATTATTAAATAATAATTATTATTATTAAATAATTCCTCCCGTATAAGTAACATTTCTCTGACTGCTTTCTTCCATCTCTGAAACATTTCTAGACTTTGTCCTGTTCTTACGCAACACAGTACTAAAGTATTGGTTAATGCCTGAGTCACCTCACGTATAGATTACTGTAATGCTATTCTATCTGTCATCCCACAAAAACGTATCCATAAACACAATTTATTCAAAATTCTGCTGCCAGGATAATAACCTGCTGTTCTAAATCCACTGAACATACTAAACCTATTCTCTCTCAACTTCACTGGCTCCCTGTTAACTACAGAATACAATACTAAATACCGCTCTTAACATTTAAAGCTCTCCACAACCTCACTGATCTCCTACAGACTGACACTCGTCTCGCTCACTCTGATTCTCTTCTGCTGCTGTACTTTCTGTACCACACATCAAACACTGTGCTATGGGAGCTCGAGCATCTCTCATAGTACTCCTCAACTCGGGAATTCTCTTCTCTCTCATATACATCAGCTCGATTCAATAACACATTTTAAAACTAACCTCAAAACTTATCTTTTCAAACTGGCATACCAACTGTAAAAATTTGCCCTGTTACTGCCAGTTATCTTCGTTTGGTAATTATTGCTGTTTGATCGAGAGCGACGGTAGACACAGAAGTAGGATTAGAGATGGCGGGCGGGGCTCTGCTGTACGTATCCCACGGTCTTAGAGTTGGTGGGCGGGGCTCTGTGAGTTGCCGGGCGTAGCTCTCTGTCTTGCATGCCCTTAGTGAATTATATATATATATATATATATATATATAGATATACACATATAAGTTCTTATATATGAAATTAATGTACAATTTATGAAGTTATACATTTGAGATGTGATCAGAGGGACCCCCCCCATGGAACAACAGTATAAGCCATCTCTAAAAATGAATCAAATGACTCATGGTTCAAAATAATCGATCTACTTAAACGAGTAGTTTTCAAGACTTGATTTAGTAACCTGAATTGAAATGTTCATCACCATAAAATGGAGGAATTATAGAACAAAAGGCAGAGCAGAGTCTTCTTTCTCATGGGACTGCGGTCCTTTAACGTGGGTAGTGCCAGCCTTTACATGCCCCGTAACTCTGCTGTGGTGTACAGGGCTTCAAGAGAGGCCTGCAGAATCAACAAGCTAAATAAAAGGGCGGGTCACTTAGGGGATGCACTCTGGACCCCCTAATGGTTGTAGAGAAGGAGAGAATTGAAACAAAACTGTGTGCGATTATGAACAATACTGCACATCCTCACTCTTACACACCACCATTGAGGACTTTTAGCCAATGAATTATTCAGTAGATGTGTGGCAAGAAACAGCACTGGGGCCTCATTATTTCAACAGCAGTATACAGACCTTATTATTATTTTGATGCACATTTTCCAACTCTAAACCATAACCTGAATGCTTATTGGATGTAATCATTTTCAGTTGCTGTGTAGTTGTTTAATATGGGATGGTGTGGATTAAAGTGAACTTTTAACCCTAACCCTAATACTAAGGTAGGCATAATTATTAGGCATCTTTATTAGATCAGTTAAAATGGGTCAAAAAACAGATTTAACCGACACTTAAAAGTTCTAAATTGTGAAATGCCTTTCTGACGGATTCAACATTCTGGAAACTGCTAAACTATTGAGGCCTGACCAATAGACAATTAAACGTTTTGTTGCAAATAGTCAGCAGGGCCGCATAAAATACATGGAGAAGAAAAGATGCCAGTTCCAGCTCTAGCATTCTTGCTGCCCTAGGCAATAGTGAAAATCTCACGCTTAAACCACAGAGTCTTCAAAGCAATTGCTCTCCATATCATATAAAGTAATTGCTGATCAAAAAATGTGTGAAATCCAAAAGGGTACAGACTCCACACAAGTCGAGAGCGCACAGATGTCTGATCAGAAATTTGGGGATGGGGGTTGGGTTCTCCCTATGGACACAACGCTTAAATGGATGTGATATCCAAGGTTGGGGTGTGGGGGTGCCAACTTGGAGACTCATACAAGTCATACATCATGGAAGATCAGCAAAGCCATACCCTCCTGATGCCAACAATTTTGCCTCTCATAGTTGACAAAATACCACCCTCCCAAAACTTTGCTACATTAGATGACCACCTAGTTCACCTATATGTTAGAGATGGCCATCAAAGGTGTATATTAACTGCAAAAGACCTTAGAAATATTAATCAAGAAACTACCAGAAACCCACTACCCTCCACTGCCACCATATTCCAGAAATGCACCCTACCTAGAATGTCCAGACGTACAAGGTGTCAACCACCACTGAATAAGATTCACAAGATGAAGCATCAAGCTTGGGCCAAGCAGTAAGTGAAGACTGCTTTCCCAAGGATTTTATGGACAGATGAAGTGAGAGTGATTATTGTTGGACCAGATAGATGGATCACTAATGGACACATGGCACCAGCAGTGGGGTGGAGGAAGGTAGTGCTGGTGTGGGTGGTTATCATGAAGGAAAAGCTAAGAGTTGAAGATGGACTGAAAATCAATTCCCAGTTTCTTGAACATGTTTTCTTCAAACAGTGGGACAAGAGAAATCAGCAGCCTTGAAGAAGGCCATGATCTTTATACAGAACAATGCCCCATCACATGTATGTAAAATACGAGACAACTAAATAATGACCAGGCCCGTTTTCTCACCTGGCATCAGGTGCTTTCACGCCTTATTTGTCTGGTTTGGCTTTTTCAAACTGTGGAGCGATTTCCCAGAAAGACTAGTTCATTTAGGCAGACATGAGCACACCAAATGCAATCAGGTTCAGGCCAAAACCACCAGACCGAGATCCTGTAGATAAGGTGGTGTCGATGCAGTACCAAGCAAACCCTGGAATGTTTTATATGAGGCATAAATGTGATCTGATACATGACAAATTTAACTACCATAAAACACTGTGCATTATGGGTGAAATTCTGCCTGCTATGGTCCACCATGCTAAGCATCTGCTGTTGGTAATTAGGGAATCTCATTCACAGCATACATGAGTCGAGGGTTATCATGGAGCATTAAATCTAATGAAAAGGTAAAAATAAATATGCAAGTAAGTGCAAATGTCACCAAATTCGCATAAAACAAGTCGCACAACTGCCAGTCAATGAGCGCAACCCTAGCACCAGATACGCAGCCCTCCAGCACTCGATCGTACACCAGTGGATAAAGGAAAAAAAAAATGGTGTAAAATCACTTGTGATTGGGTCAATCAAAATAAATACAACGGTGGCAAAAAATGACTAGCAATGTCCTGTGAGACAGACAATCAAATCCCCTATTCTTACACCTATAAAGTGATGGGCACATGTGCGGCATCCTCTCAATGCGATTGCTTTTCAGGAAAGGTGTGGATACAGTATATTAACTTTGACGTAGGTAGTGAATGTTGATCAGACTCTCCAGAATAAACACTATTAGCAAATAGTTATAGAAGGCAAGACCAGTTTAAGTGAATTAAGTAATTGCAACACAAACACTGACTTAATCAGTTTTGACGTGAAAAGATGCCAACGAAAGAAGAGAAGAAGCGGGCCGCTACGGTGGAGAAAAGAAGAGCTGCTCAGGAAGCAGCAAGCGCATCAACCTCTGAGCAAACGGATGCTAAACAAACAGAGGAAGAAAACTAGGATTGCTCAAGTCAAGAGTATTCACAGCACGTTATGGGGCAGTGAGCCGTTACTGGTCTTTTTAGAGTGTCCTTCATATCTACCTATCTAAACATTTTATAGTGCCTTTTATAGCTATATATCTACAGTATCTAAATGTGAACTTTTAAGTGACCTAAATATGACTGAGTGTGGGTGAGGAGTCATCTGTTGTTTGACCACAGGAAGTGAAGACCCACAGTCTACTGTTTCAAACCGTCCGACTAAAGGTGCCGAGGTTCTGCTGCTAGTCTGACCAGGAGGCACTGCCAGGTGTGGAGATCAGTAAGGGTTCAACACGTTGGCAGGCCTAGTTTTGTGCTTGCTATTTTCCTTAGCAATCATAGATCTCTCTTCATGTACTATACTCGCACAGAACTGCACATTATTTATTGAATTTTATTCACTGAATAATTGAAAATGCAAATTCTCCTTGTGTTCTTATTTAGGTACATCACCTTTATCTACAGACATTGCTTACATGAAGATCTGTTGTTTGCGTGTTCAGATATGTTGGCAACAATTTCCATTTGCTGTTTCACATGACTGTAAACGATGCTGCTAAAGTTCCTAATACAAACCCCTACACTATTTTATATCAGGGCATCGCCGCCATTTGTTTATTTTACTCATTTTTGGTTTGAAGGGAGAAAACTGGAATGGGATTTGGAGTTGGATAAAAACACAGCACACCAACCAACGTGCAAACTCCACACAGTTAATGGCCGGCCCGAGATTTGAACCCAGGACTCTGTAACTGTTAGGCGGCAGCAGCAGCACTAATCCATGCATTATTCTGAGACTTCTAACAGATAAAATAGTGTTACAAAAAACAAAAATACATAAAATTAAAAACAAACAAAAACAATAGGAGTTAAATGTGTATACGCATCTATGGAATTTATATAAGTTGGGTTCCCATACTCCCTAATTTACACTCCTACACTCATTCCTAGCAGGGCATAGCTGCCTGTTTACCTAACATAAATATTTTAGGATGTGGGAAGAAATTCCAAATGTTCACAGGGAAAACACACACACAAACAGTATGGGAGAATGTATAAATTCTACACATATCATGGGCAAGTCACAAGTTGAACTCAGGCCTCTAAGACAATTATTTGAAAACGTAAAATGAGAATCAGTCATCCATCCATCCATTTTCTAACCCGCTGAATCCGAATAGGGTCACGGGGGTCTGCTGGAGCCAATCCCAGCCAACACAGGGCACAAGGCAGGAACCAATCCTGGGCAGGGTGCCAACCCACCGCAGGACACACACAAACACACCCACACACCAATCACACACTAGGGCCAATTCAGAATCGCCAATCCACCTAACCTGGAATCAGTCAGATATATTTAATAATATACAATTTATGTGCAGTACATTAGGTCCTTAAAATCCCTCATGTGAAATGCTTGCATATATTTAACACAGTAAAGAAACAATTAGCAAACAATAAAATAATTCCTTTCTTCTTTGAACATGCCTGCTGCAGCTCTGGTATTGTAGGTAGGATTGAGCCTTTCCTGACAGTCCTGGATGGGTGGCATTTGCTCACTCATGCCCACAACAGGTAATCTAAAACATACAGCACGTCACTGTGAAGTGACAGAAGGTAAGAGACCCCAACAGTGCGACTTCTGGACTTTGAACATGGTGCTATGGGGTTGCAGAGCATCAGTGTCTCCCTAAA
Organism: Polypterus senegalus; assembly: GCF_016835505.1. Classification (NCBI taxonomy): domain Eukaryota; kingdom Metazoa; phylum Chordata; class Cladistia; order Polypteriformes; family Polypteridae; genus Polypterus; species Polypterus senegalus. Next base: position 1,637,718 of record NC_053167.1, on the reverse strand, counting down.
AGAGACGGGTCTAGCTGCAGACCTCCTGATCTCTGCTGAACAGCCAATTGGACTGCACATTTTTATCATTGTCAGACAAACCTCCCACAACCCTAATTTTAGCCATACTGTAACGGTGTGTCGAGTAACGTCATTATTAAATAATGCAAATTGACAACCTCCTCAACAGGGGAGAGCTCTGGAGACCTACATCAAATTACCTTCACAAATTTATTTACATCAGCCAAACCCCGCCTCTTCGTTTGCATCTCTTGGCCACACCCTAATCATAGTTGCCTTCTCCAAAACTTTACATTCATCGATCAGTCACGCCCCCAGATTGCTTTGCATCGGTCGGCTCCGCCCCCTCCCACCTAGTCATAACACTGCACAGTGAACCTGAACGCTCCTGGCACCTAAAACCCTGAACTTCTCTTTGGCTTTGATAAAGTACTGTAAAATAAAGTAAAATCCTTTTAAGATGATAAACGGTTAAATTTTACGTGGACACCCTTGAACGAATTTCCCCACGTCTGCTTACATTTCTCCAGATATCTGAAATAATGACAGGTTGCCAGCGCCGAAACAAAGCAGCAGCTTTCTTCCTTTCATTTAAAAAAAAAACAAAAAAAAACGAGATATGTTAACGTTAGGACGCAGCGCGGATTTTGTAAGCGATTCCTTCAATATGCCACGTTCATTCCATATTTCAGAAATAAGCTCCTTTAAACTGACCGACGTTTAACAGCCTGTCGTTTTCCCAACACACAGTAGCAGGTACAACAGAAAGGATTTATTTAGCGCTTCACTTACCAGCTTTGACAGGAAAGATAAATCGCTCTTATTTGAATTCCAGCATATTTAATGCCAGGCCTTGAAATGCAAACTTCCCTCTCCGCTTCCCAGTCCAGTTATTGTTTCCAGACCCTCTCCCTGACGAACAGATTCCACATTTAGATCATGTGGTCGCGGAGCCAGTCCCGCAGGACGTGGGCGTGATGTAATTCGATTTGCTGGATAGCACAGAGAAGGAGGGAGCGACGGGGTCCCACAGCATAGCTGCTCATTTGCTTTCTTCGGGATGTGAAAATGACAATGTTTATCTTCACTTCGTAATTAGTGCCATAAACACCTCGGGCATCCCTGTCCCTGAAGCAGCCAGCCTGTCAGCTTTTCATGGAGCCTCCACGGTGCTGAACTCAAAGGACTGAGCGACTCGCCCACCGCACTTGAGGCGTGACTCATTTCAACGGAGCGCTAAAGAAAGAAAGGCGCAACAGACGGCAAGCTGAGGTTGGCGCGGATGTGTGGGCACTGTGGCACTCCGATGTGCAGACAATGCAGTGGCAGCACAATCGGCAGTGGCTGAAATCAGCTCGAGGGCTCTCTTCATTGCTTGCTAGCACGGAATTCTTGAACCTGGCGAGACCGAAGACGACGATCTCTTGAATATTGTACATACAATTAAAAATGCCTCTGGAGGGCAACTGTGCTGCACCCCTGCCAACAGATTTGCCCTTGGCAGCGAATTTATATGCAGTACATTTGTTACGCCTGTCACTACTCCTGTGTTTTATTATTAGTTTTACTGCTGGGATAGGCTTCGGCGACCCCGCAACCCTGTGCAAGACTAAACCGACTTAGACAATTACTATTATTATTTATTTATTACTACCTTATTTGAAATTATTACTTTCCATTCATTTACCTATTATCTGTTATAGTATAGTTCCTTACCTATCTTCACTTTATGTATATTTTGTACCGCGATCCTGGTGAACGTTATTTTGTGCCACCATATGCTGCAGTACGGAGTACGGATTTTATGACAATAAAGCCACTTGACTTCACTTGGAGTCCATCCACAATTCAGACATTTGTCACATTTCTATATTGCCTGTACTTAATTAAGCAGGTTTGAGAACTTTACAATAAATTGTACAGTATAATCACTGAATGCAAATAGTCTGATACCAGTCAGGCAAAGGCATCGTCAAAACATGGCGAAAAAGGCGTCACGTCCATTTATTCTCAAATCCTGCTTTTTGCCACTGTACACTGTAAAAAAAAAAAAAAAAAGTTTAAATTTACGGTAAAAACTGGCAGCTGGGGTCGCCAGGATTTTACCGTAAAAAAGAAGGCAACCATATTTTTTTGTCTACGGTACACTTTAAAAAATAATGTTCAATTAACGGTAAAATACTGGCAAGCTGGGTTGCCAAAATTTTACTGTAATAAATAAGGTGACAATATTTTTAGGCCTACAGTATAATTTTGTAGTAATAACTATTTGGTCTTTGCAACAAACTCCAACAGAAAGGAATGTTTAACCATAACCAGAAATTCATGTTGTATAATAAATATGACAATCAATAAACAATATGTACTGGCAGGGTTAAACCACAGCACACAGTTTGTATCAGTTAATTAACAACAACCAACAGCAAACATGTTCCACTTAATTATTCACATTAAAAACAATTCAGTGTTTAAGGAAATTACGGCACGTTGCCTGGTAGGGAAGTAAAGTTTTCTCTTTTGTGGTGTATGGTGTCCTACTTATCGAATACAACGCACCATAAATCAGCTTTCATAACCTCAAAAAACCTTCAGCACGTGGGGAAAAATAAGTCTGCTAAATTAGGTTAAGTTTTTTCCCTACTATTCAAAGGTATGCGGTTCACCAGGAACGATATTGTTAAAAAGGGGCGTGTCCTTATGCAAATATCGTAACCGGTTTTACTGAAACAGTGATTTACCGTTTTATATTTTACGGTTGTTTACCTTCGTTATTTAACAGTTTTACACTGTAAAATTAACAGATTTTTTTCAGTATAACTGTAATGCATCAATAAACGGTATTTAGCATATTTTGAAGGTAGAAAAATATTGATTTTACAGAACTTGGCTGTAAAAAATAATGAAATTTATTGTTTAAGATATACAGGTAATTTTCAGTAGAACATAAGGTAACTTTACTTTTTTTCAGAAAAGGTCTTTTACCTTCACCATTTACAGTATTTGTACCGTTAAATTTACTGACATTTTTTACAGTGTAGCCTAAATGCTATGAGAGAGCGATGAAATGTACGATGAACAAACTTAACTTAAAAATACCAGTCTTTGGGTAAGCAAAATTAACGATGACACACTGATCTTACTAGTACGTCATGGTGAGTCTGTGGTACAAAATTCAGTTCCAAGTATCGTAATACTTTCTGCAAATTTTCCGCACAATTGCCCATCTAAAGCAGAGTATAGGGTGGTCCAGATCTAAATTATGCAATTTTCATTACGCTATAACTTAAGTTTATTACATAGAAAAATCACCCGAAAAATCCCGGACCATCGAGAAGTATGCGAATTGATGACATGAAGAACTGGAATTGTCCCCGCATAAATCAAGGTCATCCAGACGATCTGGATCTGCATAATTAGATCTGGACCACTCTGTACATCCATCCATTATCCAACCCGCTATATCCTAACTACAAGGTCACGGGGGTCTGCTGGAGCCAATCCCAGCCAACACAGGGCGCAAGGCAGGAAGCAAACCCTGGGCAGGGCGCCAGCCCACCGCAGACTCGACATTCACACACAGAGTCATTTTCTTAACCAGCTTTGTCCAGGGCAGGGGGAAGCTGTAACATGTGGCAGCAAGAACAGGGCACAGTGTTTTATTATCAATGACATCATGTGTAGGTTGAACTAAAGCAATCCACTAAAATAAAAACAACTGTTCAGAGGGTATAAAACAGGGCTGAGACCGCCATACTAAAGAGGGTGAGGTTGAGGTAGATGTGACGATTATTTAACCAGCAATTCTTACACCGTTGTAAAAATGAGCATAGTGACAATACTTAAGGTGGTCATCCTGCATCATCAAGGTCCTGCCCAGATGCCAGATGTGCTATGCAAACTGAAGAGTGAGGCTGAGGACTGAAAACACAGTGGCCGGCTATGGAAACGTAGAGCAGCAAATGAGAATTACCATACGTCCTTCTGACTTCCTTTTGAAATAAATGATGTCTTGTACCGCTTGCCAAAACTACTGGGGTCCTAGGGTATCCATCTAGAGTCTTCATGGAAGAATTGCAACCAAAAAGCATCTCCCTCAAGGTTGAAATAAAGCCAAACAACTCAGCAATGCATGAAAACACAAGGATTCCAGTGCAGACAAATGGCAGAAGGGACTTTGGACAGATGCATCGAAATTTGAAATTTTGACTCCAACAGAAGGCAGTTTGTATGGGCTGCAGAATGTTATATGGATGAATGTCTACATGGTGGTGGTCCTCTGCAGGTGTGGGGCTGCATTTCTGCAAACTGAGTGGGTGATTTGACCAAAACCGATTCCTGAAGTCCAACTTGAGTCAAGTGATGGGAATCGAGTCTCCCATCTCTGGTCTTACAGCATAACAATGAAGAGCACATGGCCAAATTCATCAAAAGAGGAACAGGAAATCATGCAACAGATGGTATGCCCAAGTATTCAGGAGAAAAGTAGTGATGGTACTGAAAGTATACTAAGTACTAGTGCTTCAAGTTTAGAAGAAACAAAGAAAAAGAACATTGCTGATACTTCAGAATGTGCAATACAAACCAAAAAGAGAAAAGGAAACTCTGTTAGGCATGACGATAAAGGAGTATTTAAAGCTTGGTTTCATTGTAGCCCCTGGCAGTGAACTATCGCCATGGCCTTTGTATGTAGTATGTTCTGTCAAATGACGTTATGAAACCTTCCAAACTCGCTTGTCATTTTCATTCAAAGCATAGAGATTTTACTGATAAGCCACTGGACACCTCCCTTCAGGGGGTCTTGAAATATTTTTTACATTAAGAAATAAAATGGATGCAATCAAAATGAAACTGGCTCTTTGGGATAGTCGCATACAAGAGGAAGATATAGAAATGTTCCACTTCCGGGAGAATTTTTCGATTGCTGCAGATGTTAACCAGAAAGACATATTGAACATAAGTCAAAATTTAAGGGCGTTAGCTGAAAACTTTAATAATGATTTCCCTGAAAATGAGGATCGTCGTAGAGGTAACCTCTGGATTAATAATCCCTTCTTGGAAGATAGAAAATCATGCGCACTGTTGATCGAGTTGTCTTCTAATGTCACTCTGGTGTCCAGACATAAAATGCAATCAATGTCTCAATTTTGTACATCACTCGAAAACGAACATCCATCTCCGAGTTATAAAGCTATCAAATTTGTTGTTTGTTTTTTTCGACTTCCTGTTTGCGTGAAGAGACTTTTTCAGCCTTGTCAGTAATAAAAACCAAGCAGAGAAATCAAATGGATGTTAATGCAGCGCTTTGTCTCTCAGAAACAACGCTGCAGCCATGTACAGTGAGTACAGAAAGTATTCAGACCCCCTTCAGTTTTTCACTCTTTGTTATATCACAGCCATTTGCTAAAATCATTTAAATTAATTTTTTCCTCATTAATGTACACACAGCACCCCATATTGACAGACCAAAAAAAAAAAAAGAATTGTTGAAATTGTTGCAGATTTATTAACTGAAATATCACATGGTCCTAAGTATTCAGACCCTTTGCTCAGTATTTAGTAGAAGCACCCTTTTGAGCTAATACAGCCATGAGTCTTCTTGGGAAAGATGCAACAAGTTTTTCACACCAGGATTTGGGGATCCTCTGCCATTCCTCCTTGCAGATCCTCTCCAATTCTGTCAGGTTGGATGGTAAACGTTGGTGGACAGCCATTTTTAGGTCTCTCCAGAGATGCTCAATTGGGTTTAAGTCAGGGCTCTGGCTGGGCCATTCAAGAACAGTCACAGAGTTGTTGTGAAGCCACTCCTTCGTTATTTTAGCTGTGTGCTTAGGGTCATTGTCTTGTTGGAAGGTAAACCTTCGGCCCAGTCTGAGGTCCTTAGCACTCTGGAGAAGGTTTTTGTCGATGTTATCCCTGTACTTGGCCGCATTAATCTTTCCCTCGATTGCAACCAGTGGTCCTGTCCCTGCAGCTGAAAAACACCCCCACAGCATGATGCTACCACCGCCATGCTTCACTGTGGGGGACTGTATTGGACAAGTGATGAGAAGTGCCTGGTTGTCTCCACACATACCGCTTAGAATTAAGGCCAAAAAGTTAATCAGACCAGAGAATCTTATTTCTCACCATCTCAGAGTCCTTCAGGTGTCTTTTAGCAAACTCCATGCGGGCTGTCATGTGTCTTGCCTCTCCTCAGTGTGTGGAGACAACCAGGCACTGCTCATCACTTGTCCAATACAGTCCCCACAGTGAAGCATGGCGGTGGCATCATCATGCTGGCTGTGGGGGTGTTTTCAGCTGCAGGGACAGGACGACTGGTTGTAATCGAGGGAAAGATGAATGCGGCCAAGTACAGGGATATCCTGGACAAAAACCTTCTCCAGAGTGCTAAGGACCTCAGACTGGGCCGAAGGTTTACCTTCCAACAAGACAATGACCCTAAGCACACAGCTAAAATAACGAAGGAGTGGCTTCACAACAACTCTGTGACTGTTCTTGAATGGCCCAGCCAGAGCCCTGACTTAAACCCAACTGAGCATCTCTGGAGAGACCTACAAATGGCTGTCCACCAACATTTACCATCCAACCTGACAGAATTGGAGAGGATCTGCAAGGAGGAATGGCAGAGGATCCCCAAATCCAGGTGTGAAAAACTTGTTGCATCTTTCCCAAGAAGACTCATGGCTGTATTAGTTCAAAAGGGTGCTTCTACTAAATACTGAGCAAAGGGTCTGAATACTTAGGACCATGTGATATTTCAGTTTCTCTTTTTTAATAAATCTGCAACAATTTCAAAAATTATTTTTTTTGTCTGTCAATATGGAGTGCTGTGTGTACGTTAATGAGGAAAAAAATTAATTTAAATGATTTTAGCAAATGGCTGCAATATAACAAAGAGTGAAAAATTGAAGGGGGTCTGAATACTTTCCCTACCCACTGTATATCAAATTTTCTAACAAAGCAGCAGATGTAACACTAACTAAAAATTGTCATTTTATAACATTAGATTTAATAAATAAAATATTATCTACATTGGTTTTTATTCCTGTCTTAGTCTTCAGCCGGTCCGCGAAATATTTCACCTATTTTCGCTGGTCAGTCGGTGTAATAAGATTAGATTATCCTTATATATAATTTGATAGTATCCGTATGTATGGTATTCGTGTTGATACCCCAACTCAATACAAGTTAGAACCATGTAATGGGACTCTGCCTCTGTAGTTAGAACAGAACGTGGTAAACACTGACGCAGTATTGCATGATTGGCTAAGAATGTTCAAATGCTTCAGTGACGACGCTGGACGACCGAGTATAGTAAGTCAGTGTTGGTTCGAGCAGATAACAGCAAGTTCGGTTGGTTTTTGGAACGTTGGTTTGGTGGGGCGTACTTTCCAGGACTAACATCGTCGACTGACTTAAACACTTCGACAGCTCTGGAACCGTAAGTAATTTAGAATGCATCGCCATTTGCTTGGTACGTCGAAATCCATCTTTGGGCAGTTCGGTTATGGCATCCGTCCTTCTGATATCCGTTGGCAAACTGAGTAATGATGGCTGGGTATTAACAACAATCATTGTTTAAATTTTAGCCGATCTCACATCTAAAATGACCACGCCAACATAATTATTACTCCGACTAGAGTCGTAAAATGCGGTTTGTTTTGAAAATGTTTTGCTGGAAAAAAATCAAATGAGGTGCGCCGAAGAGCTGAGTTCACGTCTCGCAGCCACATTTGAACAGGAAGCTCTTCATTACGTTAGCCGAAAAGGTCTATTTTAAGCACAAATCAGTGCCATGATAACAAAATCATTTCAAGGACTTAAAAAAACATTTTTTTGCAGATAATGTATGGAATTCACAAATGTAGAATTTGTAGCCTGATTCGATTGGGCTCCCAGTCGCTAGTTTTATTTATAAAAGCATTAAAACAGCAGAGGTTGCGGCAAATTGCTGTACAAAAAAGCATTCAAATAAACAATACAATCATGCAAAAGCAGATAAATAAAACAAACAATTATAACATCCACCACAATCCCATCACACACACAGTGAAAGACAGGAGAAAACAAGTAGGTCTTAAGCCGACTTTTAAAAACCTCGATCGAAGATGAAGACCTGATGTGCAGAGGCAAGTCATTCCAAAGCCGTGGAGGAACACCTGAAAAAGCTTGGGCTCCCCTCGACTTCAGCCGAGATCTTGGTACTACAAGGAGCACTCGTCCAGATGACCTCAGTGCTCTTGGTGGCACACACGGGTGAAAGAGGTCACAGATATATTTTGGAGCGAGGCTTTAAAAACAAACAACAAGATTTTTAAATCGGTGCGACGCCACACCGGTAGCCAGTGGTGACCGAGAGGCTAAAACAGGGGAGATGTGACCTCTTCCTTTTTCTCGACCCAATCTAAAATCTAGCTGGCGCGTTATGAACCACCTGAGGGTGCGACAGAGCAGATTTTGGCAGACCCACATATGAGGAATTACAATAATCAAGGTGAGATATAATAAAGGCATGAATGACTGTTTCTAAATCCTTCTGTGATAGAAAGGATTTTAGTTTAGAAATTTGCCTCAGTTGGTAAAAGCTGGACTTTACTACCATGGAGATTTGTTTTTCAAAACTTAGTGATGACTCAAAGACGATACCTCGGTTTCTGACATCATTATGAATCATTGCTGCCAAAGGTCCTAACTGCATGCCGATTTCAACTGCAGATGTGGTAGGACCAAAAATAATGACTTCTGTTTTATTTTGGTTTAATTGCAAGAAATTTTCTGCCATCCAATATTTAATATCCTCAAAGCATTTCAACAGCTTTTTTACAGATGAAGTGGATATCAGAACTGACTTTGAGGTACAGCTGCGTATCATCAGCATAACAATGATACGCGACATCCTGTTTGTAAAAGATGGCCCTCAAGGGGAGCAGATAAAGGGAAATAGAAGGAGAGCCAGGATAGAACCTTGAAGGACGGACGCCATGTGTGAGAGGACCTGACTGAAAGAAACAGACATAGATCTGCCTTTCAGGTAGGACACGAACCATTTCAGTGCACAGCCTTGAATGCCTACTTCATCCTCAAGCTGTTTGAACAGAACTCCATGGTCCACTGTGTCAAATGCCGCTCTGAGATCCAGCAAGACCAAGATGGCAGAAGATCCAGAGTCCAAAGTTAATAGAATATCATTTGTTACCTTCAGCAGAGTAGAGCCGAATCAGTACTATGAAGTTTTTTAAAACCTGACTGAAACACATCACATACATTGTTATCCTCCAGATAGGAAATTAACTGCAAAGAAACCACTTTCTCTATAATTTTGGACAGAAATGGGGGCTTAGAAAGAGGCCTATAGTTTGAAAGAGCTGTAGGATCAAGTGTGGTCTTCTTCAGCAAAGACTGAACAATTGCATGTTTAAAGTTGTCTTTCATTATAGCGGATTTTAGACAGTTGTTAATAATAGCCAACACAATTGGACTAAATGCTCTAAAAGTATCTAAGTAGGCGTGCAGGTAACATATCTAGCAGATAAGTCATAAGGTTGAAGAACGCTGTTCTCGGACATTTATTGATTATTAAGATCTATTCAGGGCATTATTTTTGAAATTTAGCCAACTTTATAGTATTTTATTTTCACAAGCGCCTATGATTTTTGCACAGCAGTGGTTCTTAACCTGTGGGGCGGGTGCGAAGTAACAAAAAGAGGGGAGATGTGAAAAAAAGAAAACAAGAATCAAAAATGTTAAAAATACATCTATTGAAACCAAAACAAATGAACTTAACCTACATTCTGATACTAGAAAAATAAAGAGTTAGATAAATGTCGATAAAAGTAGGTACTGTATAATAAAATATGCATCTATGATATATCATTAATTAAAAAAGAACAAACTGGTATTAGTGGGCTCCTTTCAAAAAAAAGTTAGGGGGGCGCAATTAAAACTGTTATGAAAACTCGGGTCACAAATACTTAGCAGTTGAGAAACGCTGTTGCACAGTATACAATATCTGTCGTATTATTCACCCCTGACGCAGACACAGCCACACAATAAAGAAGGCATCTGTCAAGCAAGTCTACCAAAACGTCATAAAGGCCATCTATTTTTTTTTTTTGTCAGCCTAATGTTTTCCTTCCTTCCTTCCTCATTCAGTCATGACAAGCAAAAACAACAGTAATAAATGCCACACAAGGGCAATAAAGAAAAAAAAGAAGTGAGATGAAACAAGATTTTTCTCTCCTTTCTTATGACACAACTGAAACAAAATCTAAAACAGAGTGACATTTCAGGAGCCTCATTAGCCTAGCATTGCATATAAAGAGTTCATTTTCTAACACGGCAGCCCTTCCCGCTGTGTGTTAACCCCAACCTTTCACGTCAGACTGATTGTGGTGCCTGCCAACTGATCTGGCACGTCCTTTTCATCGGTCACACCGATCCATTGAGTCCACCATGGGGCATCCGATTACACAAACAGGGGTGGAGAGCCCACAGACTGGTGGACGTCAGCCCGAAGCGTGGAAATCATTCCCAGTTTCAAAGGAAAGCATCTGTAGAAGGTGGCTTTTTAAACAATGAAAAGAAATGAATAAAAAATGAAATACAAAATGCAGCATGAATTATAGAACAACGTATTAGAATGTTAACAGAAAGGGAAATTGTAGAATGAGAAATGAAGCACCTTGACATTGCGCTTGTTGAGCAGGGTACCGCAGTGACTATAAACAGATGTGCTGTACGGATAAATCTTATATTTGTAACGGCTTGGTATTAATAGGTTATTCTCAGTAATTCATCCAGGCCAAAGGTCCTGGTAGTGTGGCTGCCGGCTGGGTAGGAAGTCACACTACCAGGACCTGTGGCCTGGATGAATACTGAGAATAACCTATTAATACCAAGCCGTACCTCTAACAAATAATAATTTTTCCCTCCTCCCCAATCGACAGTTAAAGACTAGCAAATGAAAGCAAATATGTAAAAGAAGTGTGGAATATATTAAATACAATGACAAAAATACAAGAATATAAATCCGTGATGTAAAATATATCTACATTCCTCCACCAAAGCAGCTAAGTGAAACAACACCTGTATAATAACAAAACCCTCCTTGCCCCTGCAAACGTATAACAAACACAACACACAAATAATAGCAATGTACGAGTACTGAATGACAATGAACGTGAAATGGAGTCCGGGTAAAATCACTGTCCAGAATACGGATGACTGATCAAAATGGAAGTACTTAAATCTCCTGAAAACAGAACCACCTCACCATGCTTTCGAGACAGATGGTGGAGTATAATGTCCAACCCCGGGATTTCTTGCCGATGATGGTGTTGATGGTACTTCAGAGGAGTGAGAATCAAACTGGAACAAGGCACAATGAAAAAAATAGCAGAATGATGTTGATCGATTGTCGTTACTTGGAATCTCCGTCTCTCTCCCTCTTCCTCCTTCTTTCCCTCCTGCAGGTTTAAATAATGACGAGCCGGATGTAACTGTTAAAATCCCGGTCCTGACATGTCCAGGGGAACACTGCCTCCCTGCAACACCCTTCCCCATTTCTTATTACGGGGACAACATTTAAACAGATACACAATAGTTTAAATGGGGTGCTGAGACGAGACGCAACTGGATGCAACACAATAAACAACAATACCTATGTGGCTCCGCTACATATTTATCATTTAAATTTCATAATGGTACATGCTTATGGCTTCATTTAGTGGTCTGTGCCATTGTGTCTTCCTACCATACTGTTGATTTAATATTGTAACGACACGGACAAGATGCATCACCCAGGGATAAGTCATCCACAGTATGAACCAGCATTCCATCACCAGTGGCAGGGGTGCCCATAAAAATGGCAAACCTGCAATGTCGTAAATAGAATTCCATCTAGTGCTGCAGTGGCCAATACTCCTTTTAAGGACAGGGAGCCACCTAAAACATCCATAAAGAGCTAAAGAGAGTCCAATATGGTACTCAGTACAATCACTACACTATATTGGTGTTAGAAGTGGGATCAGGAGACCAACAATTCAATTTAGTAAAGTGCAGAGTGTCACAAAGACCTAAAATGGACTTGGCTCTTCTCAGGAGCTGCTGGAGAGTTCTGAGGCTGAGATCCACAACCTGGAGTACTGTTTGCAGGTGAGAGACTACGACCTCTATGGCTCTACCACCACTTGTCCATCTGCTAAGGTCCATTGGCCTGGATATGCAGGTGCCATCAGAGCTTCCAGCATATGGAGCATGGAGAAGGGTGGCAGATCAAGTTGCCACTAACACCAGGTGAGCCATATAAAGTGTGGCTGGTGATAAGACCATGCAGGCAAAGATCACAGCAGTGTTAAAGTGTAGCATGGAGGGAAAGTCTCAAAGCTGAAATCTGGACCTGGAACTCTGTCTGCATCATCAGTTTAGTGAAGAAAAACGGCCAAGAGACCAGAACATCTGCAGCTCCACACAAGGAGGTTCACCTATAAGTTACAGATCAGATCACCACACCGAAGCGCAAGGTTCAGCACTTGCCCTTCGCCACATGACAATGTAGCCTTCAAGACCCCCCTAGATGAGCCCCTGCCACCAGTGTCACAGCCACAGCAGAAGAGAAGATCACTCGAAGAGTTTCAAGGAGCGGGAACTGGTCACTGTCAACAGTGACATGGAAGGGACGGCTATGTAACGGCACTGACAAGATGCCTCTGAGCAGCTTCAAAGCCAGGGTCGGGGGCACCTCTATAAAAAAAAGTCTGCAAAGCTGCAAACAAAACTCTATCTAGTGTTGCAATGGCAAACAGTCCTCTTAAGGACAGCAAGCCACCTAAAAGAGCTGTGTAAGGAGCGAAGGATCCATTCCGGCACTCTGCGCCAGCACTAGAATTGTAAAATTTTGCCATGCAGCAGTCAGACGGAGATAATTCTCTGTGTATATCGTCTCTCCCGATCCTTCCATTAAGCAAGCGTCCTGGCTAGGCAAGGGTGCCAGTCATCCACCACACTACTTACGTTTTTGCTTAATATGAATGGACAATGTAGCTTTCACATGGATAACAGAAGTTTCAGCTTTACCCCTGTAAGATAACAACTTAAAGGAATGCACTTAATGTTCAGCCTTATCTCTGGGAGACAATAGAATGATCTCAGATTGTAGTTAGTCAGCTAGAGAGAAACTTAAACTGTTAGGCGGAAAGGCCTAAGGGCGTTTACTTTTCTGACCGCTACCCCTGCCATTACGTTAGCACTAAGTTACGTGCGTATGGTCCTAGTGCATGAGATATTTAGAAACTTTAAGAAGTCTAACCAAGACATTTAAGTTTTAAATGAAATGTCATCGACAAGACGCTCCTTTTCGTTTTTTGTGTCTTTTATCAACTTTCTTCTTTTTTGTTGTGTGACGTGTATACTTTGAACTTCACCAGACGTTTTAAAAATGAAGACACTTGGACTGTGGAGTCATTTTTGAACATGGGTCATGCTAATTGCTGAAGTCTTTCTCGTAGATGCATTTTGAACTGCTTTGAACTATTTGAAAGCCCTAGACAAATGCGGCTACACAGATAGATCAAAATGAATTTTCAACTGAAGGTTTAACGCAGTGTGCATTCTTAGAAATAAAGGTGCCAGTGTGGTTCTTCAGAGCGATGCCATAGAACAGGGGTCCCTAACTCTGGTCCTGGAAGACCACAGTGGCTGCAGGCTTTCATTCTAACCTTTTTTTTTTTAATTAGTGACCTGTTTTTGCTGTTAATTAAATCATTTTCCATTCATTTTAATTGACTTTTATTTTAAGATTTGTTCCTCTACATTTCTTCATCGTTCCTCTGAATTGCTTCATTGCTTTCCTTAAATGGCACCCAAACAGAAATTAAACGTGAAGTGAGCGAGCCAACAGAAGACCAACGAAGTCAGGGCCTCAAATTCCAACCAGTTGCTTCACTGGGTGCAAATTCTCATTGTTAACTAAACCCATTGCTTAATTCCATGGCTTGTTGCTCCTCTCATTGTGTAATAGCAGACATTTACAAAATTGTTGATTCTCTCTTCTTCTCTAAGAGCACTGTTAAAATGATTTGGAGGACCTGAGCAGATCAACGTTCCCAAGACCTTCATCTTTCTTTATTTTCAGATATTGTATGGTTGATCCGCTGTGGCAACTCCTAACGGGAGCAGCCGAAAAAAAAAGAAGAAGAAGAAGTATGGTTGACCAGCAAACGGTGTCCTGTTTTGGCTCATGTTGTGTCTCATTATTGTTTGGCAGTTAATTAAGGAATACGAAACAATTAAGGAATTTTCAAGAGCAAGTCAATTACAATTAATTCAAAAGAAGTTAAATTAGCAGCAAAAACAGGCTACCAATTAAGAAAAGTGTTAGAATGAAAATCTGCTGCCACTGCGGACCTCCAGGACCAGAGTTGGGGACCCCTGCCATAGAGGAGCTAGTTTTTGTTCCCAAATGAACCCTCCATATGAAGGTTCTAGAAAGATCTTTTATTTATTTATATCCATAAAGGGTTCCATACATAATCATGAACAGATGACAAATATGTGACATGCAATAGCAGTGAGCTCCTGGTTTTAAAGGACTATCGCTGCACACAATCACACGGGCCGAGTTCAGGTTTTCTGGATCGGTCACACAGTGGTGTAGCTAGAGTTTTTGTCGTCCAGCACAGTCTTTGAGTTATTCCGACCCCTCACTTACAAAATAAAAACATAATACATTACTCTATATGTAAAATCCAACATCTGCCTGTCTGTCCGCATTTCAAGAGAGAACTACTTTAACGGATTTAGATCGGGTCTTTCTCTAGAATTTGCTTGAGCATTCCGGTTGATTTTGCGACTTCTCTCATGGCACTAAGAATCATAATTCACTTGCGGTACAGATTTATTTGCGTGAATCCGAGAGAGACGCAGCACGCCAAGGGGAGGGGGAGTCCTCCTTCCTCACTTGCCAGCCTCAGAGTGTACCTTACATCTGCTTAGCTAGCAAACAAGAGAACTACTTAACAGATTTAGATCGGGTTTTTTTTCTAGAGTTTACTTGAACATTTCAGTTGATTTTGCAACATCTCTCATTGCGTTAAGAATCAAAGTTCACTTGCAGAAGCGATATATTTGCGCTAATCCGAGACAGAGGCTGCAAGCCGAGGGGACAGGGAAACTTGACGTCAGGAGTAGGGAGCCAGGCAGGGCTCGACTCACTCACATGCCAGCCTCCGTTCAAGTCACTCTACCTCTCGCCATGTGTTGGAGTGTGCCTTGCCTCCTCTTAACTAGTGGTACCTTTTTGTTTATTTATTCTTAAAGTTTGTCCTGTTTCACTACTATGCGGGCGGAAGCGTGGGGGACAGCTAGATTGGACTCCGCCAAAGCTGCCCTTTGTCACCGATTCTGTTCATAACTTTTATGGACAGAATTTATAGCCACAGCCAGGGTGTTAAGGGGGTCCAGTTTGGTGGACTCAGGATTGGGTCACTGCTTTTTGCAGATGATGTTGTCCTGTTTGCTTCATCAGGCCGTGATCATCAGCTCTCTCTGGATCGGTTCGCAGCTGAGTATGAAGCGGCTGGGATGAGAATCAGCACCTCTAAATCCGAGACTATGGTACTCAGCCAGAAAAGGGTGGAGTGCCCTCTCAGGGTTGGGGGAGAGATCCTGCCCCAAGTGGAGGAGTTCAAGTATCTCGGGGTCTTGTCCACGAGTGAGGGAAGAATGGACCGTGAGATCGACAGGTGGATCGGTGTGGCATCCGCGGTGATGTGGGCTCTGCATCGGTCTGTCGTGGTGAAAAAGGAGCTGAGCTGTAAGTCAAAGCTCTCAATTTACCAGTCGATCTACGTTCCTACCCTCACCTATGGTCGTGAGCTATGGGTAGTGACCGAAAGAACGAGATCGCGAATACAAGCGGCTGAAATGAGTTTCCTCTGCTGGGTGTCTGGGCTTTCCCTTAAAGATAGGGTGAGAAGCTCAGTCATCCGGGAGGGGCTCAGAGATGCTTGGGCATCTGATCAGGATGCCTCCCTGGTGAGGTGTTCCCCGGGGCCTCCTCCCAGATGGACGTGCCCGGAAGACCCAGGAAATGCTGGAGGGACTATGTCTCCTGGCTGGCCTGGGAACGCCTTGATATTCTCCCGGAAGAGCTGGAAGAAGTGGCCGGGGAGAGGGAAGTCTGGGCCTCTCTGCTTAAGCTGCTGCCCCCACGACCCGACCCCGGATAAGCGGAAGAGGATGGATGGATGAAAATTTTAACAACATTTTAAATTATTAATTACAATTTCATTACAATTACAATTTAATTACAATCTACAACTATTCAAACAATAAATCTGTAATACTACTTTTCTTGCTTTTATGTTGGCAAAATCATCAATGAAATTACTGAAGTCGATTTTGTTTGTCAGTTTCTACTCTATGGAAAATATGGCAAAATATGAAGATCCGAAATAATTTTTTATAAGTTTCAGTTTGGAGAAACATCTCTTGCAGCTAGCATCACTAATAATTGAGGACAATTTGCAGAAGAATTATGATACTTGGAACTGAATGTTGACCCACAGACACACCTTGACATACCAATAAGATCAATGGGTCATCGTTAATTTTGCTTGGCCAAAGACCGATATATTTTACGTTAATTTTGTTCTTCATACATTTTATCACTTGAAGATGAAAAACTACTTGAGCCTGAAGACGGCTTTAATTTGGAAACTTCTTCACCTGCAGTAACACAGTAGTTTCTTCCTGATTGAGGTATTTCAATAATGTCCTTTCATCCTCTTTTTAATATTTCTTCCTTTCCCTTCATATTTTTTCTAAAAACAGCACTGCTCTCTTTTGTTCGCTTAATCCTGAGATTGAGAGAATAATGAGAATGAAGAGTTCATCCCTTTTGGTCAGAAGAAGTCGATGGAGAGAGTCTTTGATCAAAGTAAGTCAGCGATCCAGTAAAGACTTTATTCATGGCCGTGTTCTTCGGTACCACAAGTGCAGAGCTTGCTCAGTAATGGCAGCAGGCAGGTGAGGTAAGTGAGGTGAAGACTTCTGGAGGATGGCCAGGTGGGTGTCAAGAAGGGCAGCAAAGAAGCCAAGAAAAACATCAGGGACAGACTGATATTGTGCAAAAGGTACAGGGATTAGACTGCTGAGAACTGCTGGGGAAGTCATTTTCTCTGATGAATCCCCTTGCGGATTGTTTAGGGCATCTGGAAAAAAGTAAATGTGAGCGGCGCTACCATCAGTCCTGTGTCACGCCAACAGTAAAGCATCCTGAGACCATTCATGTGTGGGGTTGCCTCTCAGCCAAGGGAATGCAGGGCTCACTCACAACTTTACCTAAGAACACAGCCATGAATAAGGAATGGGACCAAAAAATCCTCCGAGAGCAACTTCTCCCAGCCAGCCATCCAAGAACAGTTTGGTGACCAACAATGAACAATCCAGCCTGATGGAGCACCAAGGCATAAGGAAAAATTGATAACTAAGTGGCGAGGGAACAAAACATCGAAATTTTGGGGTCCATGGCCAGGAAACTCCCCAGACCTTAATCACATTGAGAACTTGTGGTCAGTCCAAGAGGCGGGTGGACAAACAAAAACCCACAAATTCTGACAAACTCCAAGCATTGATTATGCAAGAATGGGCTGCCTTCAGTCAGGATTTGGCCCAGAAGTTGATTGACAGCCTGTCAGGGCGAATTGCAGAGGTCTTGAAAAAGAAAGAAGGGCCAACACTGCAAATATTGACTCTTTGCATAAACTTAATGTAATTGTCAATAAAAGACTTTGAAACGTATGAAACGCTTGTAATTCTACTTCAGTATACCATAGAAACATCTGACAAAAAGATCTTTAACACTGAAGCAACAGACTTTGTGAAAGCCAACACTTAGGTCATTCTCAAATCTTTAGGCCAGGACTGTACTGGAGCATCTCGCCCACACAGAAAGTGCCCCCTGCTGGCCGTGCCAACACCTCTGCTGGCAGGAGCTCAAATCTCAAAGGATCTTGTGGAATCCATGTCATGAAGAATCGAGGCTGCTTTAAGAGCAAAAGGAGAGCCCGACCCCATATCAATATGGTGATCCCAAGAACTTAATCAGCGAGTGCTGATGCACTGTGGGCCTGCCTTCTGCACTGAAAAAAGTATAACATTGATGTTGTTCACTCAACATAAATTTTCTCTTTCAAGCAACTTAAGATTAGTCATTTAGTGTTGTAGCTTGAAAGATTTGGTTTCAGATCTCAATCCAAGTAAAAAAATGTGTTTGTACCAAAGTAAGTTATGGTGGAGGGAATAAATGCAAAAAATCCTATTTCAGTTAACCTAATATTTTCGGTTGTTCGCGTGCTGTGTGGGAGGCTGTTTGTATTTTCTTCCAGTCAAACTTTCCAACTGCCAAAAAAGAGGAACACTTACCCGAGTGGAGTGGACATGGCTATCCAGGTCTGGTCATTTTCAGCAGCAGACTTTTATAAACGGAGGATTTCTGGTAAGTAACCCTGTTTCTTCAACTGTTACTTTTAAGTATAAGAACTCGTAATAAAACATACTTTCAAGAAAGCTGTAGAAATGTTTAATAATTTTTTGTTGTATATTTAAGATTTACACTGCAAAATGCTTATGTATCACTAGATTTTTAAATAAATGTAAAACGTACAGCATTGGAATGGGCTATGTTCATAATATTTCTAATAGCATAAAAACAGGTTACGACTAATAAACCATTTTAAATTGGAACAACTTAAAAAATAGATTTACTTCAGTATAAAACAAGTGAATTGCATTCAATCACTTGAAATGATTTGCCTTAACTTAAAAATTGTAGGTTTAATAAGATAGAAAGAATTATATTGGTTCCGACTGAAAACATTAAGTGTGAATCATTACCTTAATTATTTTAAGTTGAATGGAGGTTATATTATTATCTATATAATTCACTAAGGCAAGAGAACCATGGAAAGCACGCCGGAAGGGGCGTGGACTCACTGAGGTTTTTTCCGGTTTCTTTGGCCACCACCACCTACTCAAAGCTTCATGATGCTCCAACAATGATGGATGGATTCAAAGGCAGAAGTCTACGTGACCATCATCATCATCATCATCAAGCCCTTCCGTGAGAACCCTAAATCCAAAGAGGACTGTTTCATTTCTGTTAGGTAGAATGCCCAGAGGGGACTGGGCGGTCTCATGGTCTGGAATCCCTACAGATTTTATTTTTTCTCCAGCCGTCTGGAGTTTTTTTGTTTTTCTGTCCCCCCTGGCCATTGAACCTTAC
Source organism: Polypterus senegalus (assembly GCF_016835505.1). Lineage (NCBI taxonomy): Eukaryota > Metazoa > Chordata > Cladistia > Polypteriformes > Polypteridae > Polypterus > Polypterus senegalus. The sequence goes on along the minus strand of NC_053167.1, from coordinate 1,618,436 downwards.
TCTTATTCGATGTTAATTAATGTGGACTTATTTTATTTTATAAATTGTGTCTTTCATTTTTCTATTCTTTAATATGTAAAGCACTTTGAGCTACTGTTTGTATGAAAATGTGCTATATAAATAAATGTTGTTGTTGGAAGGGGCGTGGACTCACTGAGGCGCCGATGGTTCGTCCCGTGCATTGTTATAATGTTGCCTTTCTTGCTGATTTATTACATTACCGATTTTTCAAATGTTAATTTTCTCCCTGTGCTTAAAAATCATGAAAAAACCGGCCTGATTATGCGGCGTATGGTACGCCGCGGGTTGGCTAGTATAAGATAAACTTGGATGAAACTGAGCTGACCCATGTGTGCAAGTCAGTGTTACAGCAGGTGGCCATCTCTCCCGAGTTTGGTGCCACCAAGGAGGTTGTTTGCTCCTTATACTGTCAAACTTTGCTTGGCATTCTATCCATGGCTAGAACTTTCCATATGCCCCAAGCTGCTCTCCATGCTATAAACCAAAATAAAAAATTGTCCCGAGATGGTTTTAACATCCTTTCTCTGTGAGCTCCCTGTCTTGTCTCGGATGGCTCTCTCAGGTGAAGAATGATTAACTAAATGAATATTTAGGCAGTGCGGGAGTGTACGACTGGCGTCCCGCCCTGGTAGGGAGACGCTTTACTCATAATGCAATCTGAATTGCTTTAGGCACGCCATGATATCGGTTAAAAAAAATAACCGTTTTACCATTCACAGTCCAAATAAACATTTCAAAATGTTAATTACGGCAAAATAAGTGGCGTGCTAACGTTACAGATCAGCAATCCTCACAGGGGGCTTCAAGCATCTGTAACAAATAAAGAGTACATGCAGTTATATAAGATCTTCGTTCAAATACAATCTTCTTTCCTGTAAAGAACGATATTACTTGTTTTCTGTTTGAAATGTCTTTCATCACATGTAACAAAGTTTATAATTCCCTGTTAATGTAAAAGCATTTAGGGGACACCGCAGAACTGCGAAGTTTTGATAAAGTGAGAAGGATTTAAAGATTTAGAGACAGCGCGCGTCAAACGTACAAGTTAAAAATTAAAAAAAATGTCATCACCAATCGAACTTGAACTAGATTTTAAAAGGGCAAATCATGGTTATTTGAAGTTGTGCGGACATCGCAGCCGGACGCGCCCCCACAACCCACAGCCGCCCTGAGGGCAGCATTCGCCGGCCCAAGCTGCTCAGACAGGCGGAGTCCTCTCTCAGAGTAGCTCGGATCGCTTCGCTCGACCAGAAAAGCTAGTGGAAAAGTTCTGTTGAATTTTCAGGCGCAACGATAAAACCCAACTCATCATCCGGCGGTTACAACACCATAAAAAGAATTTTGCCTCACCTGAAATCCACGACGCTTCCAACGCTCCCAGACTGGAGTTGAGGAAGAGAAACAGGGAAGAGGCTGTGCTACCACCAATGAACATAAGGTGGCGACAAACACACGGCGGCTGTAACAGCAGACTTCGAGTCAAGTCAACGAGCTTTTTATTGTCATTTCATGTGTATCTCAATATCACCGTAAAGTTAATTTATTTCAGTAATTCAATTCAAAAAGTGTACCATATTAGAAAGATTCATTACACACAGAGTGATACATTTCAAGCGTTTATTTATTTTCATCTTGCTGATTATGGCTTACAGGTAATGAAAACTCAAAATTCATTATCTCAGAAAAGTAGAATATTACGTAAGACAAATAAAAAAAAGATTTTTTAATACAGAAATGTTGGCCTACTGAAAAGCATGTCCATGTACGCACCCTATACTTGGTCATGGCTCCTTTTTCATGAATTACTGCATCAATGCTGCATGGCATGGAGGAGATCGGCCTGTGGCACTGCTGAGGTGTTATGGAAGCCCAGGATGCTTTGATCGTGGCCTTCAGATCTTCCTCTTGATAGATTCTCTATGGGGTTTAAGGTCAGGCGAGTTTGCTGGCCAATCAAGCCCAGTGATACCATGGTCATTAAACCAGGTGTTGGTACTGTTGGCAGTGTGGGCAGGTGCCAAATCCTGCTAGAAAATGTAAATCAGCATCTCCATAAATCTTGTCAGCAGAGGGAAGCATGAAGTGCTCTAAAACTTCCTGGTAAATGGCTGGGCTGACTTTGGACTTGATGAAACACAGTGGACCAACACCTGCAGATGAGATGGCTCCCCCACTGTGGAAACTTCACACTAGGCTGCAAGCAACTTTGATTCTGTGCCTCTCCACTCTTCCTCCAGACTCTGGGACCTTGATTTCCAAAAGAAATGCAAAATTTACTTTCACCTGAAAAGAGGACTTTGGACCACCGAGCAACAGTCCAGTCAGTTTTCTCCTTAGTCCAGGTAAGACGCTTCCGATGTTGTCTCTGTTTCAGGAGTGCATTGACACAAGGGATGCTGTGACAGTTGTAGCCCATGTCCCTGATACGTCTGTGTGTGGTGGCTCTTGAAGCACCGACTCCGGCCGCAGTCCACTCCAGTGAATCTCCCCCAAATTCTTGAATGGGCTGTGCTTCACAATCCTCTCAAGGCTGCGGTTATCCCTGTTGCTTGTCCACCTTTTTCTGCTGTCACATTTTTTTCCTTTCACTCAACTTTCCATTAATATGCTTGGATACAGCACTCTGTGAACAGCCAGCTTCTTTAGCAATGACCTTTTGTGGCTCCCCCTCCTTGTGGAGGGTCTCAGTGACTGTCTTCTGGACAACTGTCGAGTCAGTAGTCTGATTGAGTGGCCTACTGAACCAGACTGAGAGACCATTTCAAGGCTCAGGACCCCGTTGCAGGCGTTTTTAGTTAATTAGCTGAGTGGAGTGGGAAACCAGGAGTCTACAATATTGAACTTCACAATATTCTAATTTTCTGAGATACTGAATTTTGGGTTTTCATTAGCTATAAGCCATAAATCAGCAAAATGAAAAGAAATAAACACTTGAAATGTGTGTAATGAATCTATAAAATATATGAGTTTCACTTTTTGAATTGAATTACTGTAATAAATAAACTTTTCAATGCTATTCTAATTTATTTACTTAATTTAATCTATTTACTTTAACATGGCCTTTCTATAACTTCAATTTAATCGTAATTTAACTTAATCCTGATACTCTGTATGTTCAATTCATCATAATAACTATTCATGGTGGCTCTAAAATCCGTACTGACCCCTACTCTCTTTTCTGTTTCTTTTTCCGGTTTCTTTGTGGTGGTGGCACCTACTCAAAGCTTCATGATGCTCCAACCAATGATGGACGGATTAAAAGGCAGAAGTCTACGTGACCATCATCATCATCATCAAGCCCTTCCGTGAGAACCCTAAATCCAAAGAGGACTGTTTCATTTCTGTTAGGTAGAATGCCCAGAGGGGACTGGGCGGTCTCATGGTCTGGAATCCCTACAGATTTTATTTTTTCTCCAGCCGTCTGGAGTTTGTTTTTTCTGTCCCCCCTGGCCATTGAACCTTACTCTTATTCGATGTTAATGTTGATTTATTTTGTTTTATAATTGTGTCTTTCATTTTTCTATTCTTTAATATGTAAAGCACTTTGAGCTACTGTTTGTATGAAAATGTGCTATATAAATAAATGTTGTTGTTGTTGTTGTATTGAGGTGCACCTCTGCAGTTAGCATAGTTTTTCTTTTGCCTTATACAATTTCTTTTATTAGGAATTTGTTAGTTTTCGCATACCCCTTGGGGTCAGAGCGCAGGGTCAGCCATTGTACAGCGCCCCGGGAGCAATTACAGGTTAAGGGTCTTGCTCAAGTGTCCAGCAGAGTTGGATCTCTTTTGGCAGTGACGGGGATTCGAACCGGCAGCCTTCTGGATACCAGCACAGATCCTTAGCCTCAGAGCCGCCGCCACTCCGCCCCAAAGTTACATGCAGTAGTGAAACGAAACAATGCCCCTCTATGAACACAGGGCTTACATTGAACACAGAAAAAGCTACACATTACAACATAACGTGCATGTGTGCCAGCTTGTGCAAACATTGCAGGACGGTGCAAAGACAGACAATGGGACAAACAAGGAGAGTGCAGTGCCAGTACACATTTATGATATCTAAAGTGTCAGGGATGCCAGGGGCAACGACCCGGCCGGGACACCGTGAGGGACCGGATGTGGGTCTGCGCCCACCCAGGATCACGTGGGGGCCACCGTCCTGGTTGCTTTGGGGGCCACGAGTTGAGGGCATGGAAGCCCCACCCTGCAGGTGCCCGTGGTCACCGCCAAGAGGCGCCCCAATGCCTTGGGGACCTGTTACCTCAGCGCTTTCGCCACACCAGGAAGTGCTGTGGGGAAGATTAAGGAGGACACCCGGTGAGCTTCCGGGAGGACAGCCGGCATTTCCGCCACACTGGGGCGTGTCCAGAGGGGAATGCCGGGATCCACCTGGAGCGTATAAAAGGGGCCGTCTCCCTTCATTCAAGGCTGGAGTCGGGTGGAAGAAGGACGAGGCATGAGAGGAGTGTGGCGGCGGCCCGAAGAAGAGGCATTTATGTGGCCAGGACTGTGTGTTGGGGTTTGTTGTGCACAAGACTGAGTCTGAGTGACTAATAATTGTAAATATTATTGTAAATAAATACGTGTGGGGGTGATTAACAACATGTCCACCTGTCTGTGTCCGGGTCGGCTCCACAAAAGGTGCAAAATAAGTCATGTTGTTCGAAAATTTGACAATATCTTAATAGAAGCAACAGATGTAAACATGACACTAGAAGTAGGACAAATATAACAGTATAATAATAAATTTATACATTGTGGAAGCCAAACCCGGACACAAACAGGCGGACACGTTAATGTCACCCGACACACATTTATTTACATACTCCATTATGTACAAGTGTAGCAACAACCCCAAAAGTCCTGGCCACAACAATGCCTCTTTCCTTCTTCAGGCCGGCTCCACTCCTCTCCTCTGAGACCTTGTCTTTCCCCTCCTGACTCCAGCCATCGTCTGAAGGGAGGCAGCCCCTTTTATATGCACCTGGATGTGCTCCTGGTGCTTCCCAGCAATCTTCCACCGTCACTCCCCACTGTGGCAGAAATGCCAGCTGCACACTAGGAAGTACTCCGGGTGTCCCTGCTTGTCTTCCCCCCGGCACTTCCGGGTGTGGCGGAAGTGTTGAGGTCCAGGGCTCCCAAGGCACAGGGGCGCCCTCTGGTGGTGACCACGGGCTCCTACAGGGTGGAGCTTCAAAGGAACCAGGGTGGTTGCCCCCACGTGATCTGAGGTGGATGCAAGCCCTCTTCAGGTCTTCCCTGGCATCCCGGCCAGGTCGCCACCCCAGGCATCTCCGACTACATATATATATACTATATATAATCAAACATCTGGCTGTCTGTACGTCTGTCCACTTTTCACGAGACAACTACTTAATGGATTTACAGTAGATCGGGTTTTTTTCTATAATTCGCTTGAACATTACGGTTGATTTTGAGACTTCTCTCATCACGCCAAGTATCATAGTTCGGTTGTGGCACAGATTTATTTGCACGAATCCGAGAGAGGGGCTGCTGGCTGAGGGTTGGAAGGCAGGGCCCTCCTCACTCAGACGCCAGCCTCCATTCGAGTCATTCTACCTCTTGCCACGTGTTGGAGTGTACCTTGCCTCTGTTTAGCTAGTGATACCTGATTGTTCAGCAGACATTATCATGTAGAGATTGTTAAACAGTAACATTTGTCGTGTTTGAGAGAGAGATCAGAGCTACATGTGTTTTAGAGGGTAGCTGCTGATTGGCAGAGATATCATGGCCACGTGCTTTTTTCCTATTGCAGGAGACGCTCTCCCTATCAGATGCAGTGCCAACATTTGACATTGGAGCAAACCTACCTTCTGCTTGCCCATAATTACATTTATTATTAACTTTTAAAGTTTGTCCTGTTTCATTACTATGTGGGCAGAACCACAGGGGAAAGTTAGTATAATAATAAATATTAAGACATGATCTAGTTGAGTGGGATCAGTCGAGTACCTGAGTGTTTAAGAGTCTTATAGCCTGAGGAAAAGAAACTATTACACATTCTGGTATTGAGGGCCTGAATGTTTCAGTACCTTTTTCCAGATGGCAGGAGGGTGACCAATTTATGTGAGGGGTGTGTCAGGACCTCCACAAAACTGGTGGCTTTGTTGATACAGCTATGGAAGATTTAGTTAATATACGCCATATATACTCGTGTATATAGTCCGGTCTTGAAACCTGAAAAATCGATCATAAAATCACATTGACTTATATGCCCGTGCAAAAATACAAAAGTTAATTTTATTTTTTTTTTACATCTTTTTGCATCCTCCAATTACACACCAGTTTCTCAAACACATCGAATTTTGTTGCAGCAGCGCAGTTACCAAATTTCTTTCACCACTTCAATGGCTTTTAATTTAAAACCAGGTTCATATTTTCTTCTGATCAAATGCTCCATTGTAGATAAGAGATCCTCTTATGATAAAGGTGTATGAGGGTGTGAAATACAAAAAACACAAATTAGTGTAAATGTCACTTTGGAATAGTTTGGGTATTACCTTTGTCAGGGATGCCAGGGGCAACGACCCAGCCGGGACGCTGTGAGGGACCAGATGTGGGTCTACGCCCACCCTGGATCATGTGGGGGCCGCCTTCCTGGTTGCTTTGGGGGCCACAGGTTGAGGGCATGGAAGCCCCACCCTGTAGGGGCCCGTGGTCACCACCAGGAGGCTCCCCAATGCCTTGGGGACCTGTTACCTCAGCACTTCCGCCACACCAGGAAGTGCTGGGGGGAAGAATTAAAAGGGCGCCCGGAGAGCTGCCGGGAAAACAGCCGGCACTTCCGCCACGCTGGGGCGTGGCCAATTAAGGAGTGTCGGGAATTACATGGAGCTCATCCGGGAGAATATAAAAGGGGCCGTCTCCCTTCATTCAGGGCTGGAGTCGGGTGGAAGAAGAACAAGGCACAAGAGGAGAGTGAAGGCAGCCTGAAGAAAGGCATTGTGAGGCCAGAACTGTGTGTTGGGGTTTGTGCACTGACTTTTGAATTGTAAATATTGTAAATAATAAACGTGTGGTGGTGAGAAACAACATGTCCGCCTGCCTGTGTCCGGGTTGGCTCCACACCTTGTATACTTTGTATACGTTGGCACAATACACAGAAAAAAAGGCTGTGTGCTCCATGGTTACTCTCTCAGGTGGGCGTTAGCATAGCATAATCTCTTGGACCAATAGTTTGAGTTTTCCGCATTCGACTTATACGACCAACGTTATAAAATACCAGAAATTATACTGTAAAATCAAGTCCCAACTTGTACACGGGAGAACTTAAATGCGAGTATATGCAGTATTCTTTACAAATTACAAGTATGTACTTAAATGAAGTTGTAACAATTAATTATCTCTCTATTATAAAAAAAAAATCCTGGGAGGGACACTAGGGAGATGAGACGTGGGACAAGGCAGTGAGACAACATTTAAAACAAGTTCACGGGCATCTAACCAAGCAGTAGTTGGAATGCTTTTGGCAGACAGACATCATGTGCTCCCAGCTCCTAAAACTTGCCAGCAGCAGCAGCAAGAAGCCAGCAGATGATCCGACCACTTCTCCTAAGCATGTGTTCAACCCACTACCCCCACCCCACCCCCTTTCACAATACGAGCGGCAAAGACGCGAAGTGTCAAAAGGACAGCTGCTGTACAGGCTTTGAAATGATCAATGCAAAGCAGACAACGCAGCTCCTCAGGAGCAACAAGCCAACAGATGATCCAACTGCAACTCCATAACATGCGTTCAGCCCCCCCTTCACAACGCAAGCAGCAGAGACACGAAGTGGCAAAAGGACAGCTGCTGTACAGGCTTTTAAATGATCAATGTGCAGTGCGACAAAAAGAACATGCAGCTCGGCAGCAGCAGCAGAAAGACAGCAGATGATCCAACGGCATCTCCTTAGTGTGCTGTGCGTTCAGCCGCCCCCCTTCACAATGCGAGCAGCGTTATATGTTCTGTGAGAAAGAGACTTAACCACACCCAGGGCCAGAAATAAAGGACAAGTATTGTTTTATCAAAAGTTTTAAAGTAAAAGTGAAAATAATGTAACAATTCCCATGAAAATAACAATCTCTTAAAATTGTATATCCGGTAAACCAAACGTGGGGGTGAAGTGAGCAGGGGCAGAGCCCCCAAGTTAAGACATAAGGAAAAGGACTGAAAGTAACTAAAGGCTAATTAAACATGGCTTAAAGCTTGAGCATGTGAGGTCTGCCTCATCATAGGTTAAAATGAGGTAAATGAGTAATGAACATCCCTCTACAAAATGAGGATAAACTAATGGGAAAGCCAAAAGACCCCTCCTATGAAGCGGCACTAAGTCAATAGAAAAGTCCACAGGATTCCTCTTTCAATGAGGTGTCATTCAGGTAAATGGGAGAGTCTACAAGAGTCTGAAGATATCGGTGGCAGCAGATGATTGGATGAAATAGTAGAGCTATGAATATTAAGAGTCAGATACTGTGATATATTAGATGAGGTACTAGTAGTAGAAAAGCATTAAAGCAAGTGAACTGTTGAATTAATTGCTCCCTCCATAAATCAAGATATTTGTGCATATCTAAGTACAAATAAAGAACTGTTCTTCATTCTCATTTGGTCTGTGGGAATGACTTCTTTGAAAACAGGATTTTTTTTTCCCATGGCATCTCTGTGATGGAGGGAATAGAGATTCCAATGATCTTCTCAGCTGGTTCTCACTATCCACTGCAGGGTTTTGAGATCCAAGACAGTGTAATTCCCAAACCAGACAGTAAAGCATCTGCTTAGGATGTTCTCAATAGTCCCTCTGTAGACGGTGGTGAACATGGGTGATGGGAGATGGGCAATCCTCAGCCTTTACAGGAAGTAAAGATGGTACTGGGCATTTTTGGCTTTGGAGCTGGTGTTGAGGGATCAGGTGTGGTTCTCTGCCAGGTGAACACCAAGGAATCTGACACTCTTGATGATCTTCATGCTTGTACAGTGGATAGTGGTCGCTTCTAGCTCTTCTGAAGTCAACAACTATCTCAATAGATAGATAGATAGATAGATAGATAGATAGATAGATAGATAGATAGATAGATAGATAGATAGATAGATAGATAGATAGATAGATAGATAGATAGATACTTTATTAATCCCAAGGGGAAATTCACATTCTCCTTTGTTTTGTTTTGTTTCAGAGACAGGTTGTTGGCTTTGCACCAGTCTGTTAACCGCTGTATCTCCCCTCAGCATCTTGGCTTGTCATTCTTGCTTTGAGTCCCACCAGTCGTGTCATCAGCAAACGTGATGATGTGGTTCGAGTTGTGCATTGCTGCACAGTCATGAGTCAGTAAAATGAACAGCAGTGGACTAAACACACAGCCCTGTGGAGCACCCGAGCCCAGTGTGGTGGTGCCAGAGATGCTGTTTCCAAACCCAATTGTCTGAGGTGTCCCAGTCAAGAAGTCTAGGATCCGATTACAGAGGGAGGTGTTCAGGCCCATCAGAATTAGCTTAATCTGTTATAATCTATATGTATTAAAAATGTCTGTTTTGTCAACATACAGTTAAGTCAGAAGTTTCCATAGACCTAGGATGAATTCTTTAAAACTCACTTTATATCCCTTCCAAAGATTTTATACTAACAAACTATAAATTTGGCATATAATTTAAGCATCAGCTTTGTGAAGGGCAAAACAAACTTTTTCCAACAATGTTCACATTTCACTTTTTATTCCCTATATCACAATTCTATCTCACAATGACATAATCAACAATCAAGGAGTTTGGAGAAATGGGGACCCCCGTGAAGCTTCTGGCACCCTGGTAAGCAAAGAGACACCGTGGACGAGCTTTGTCCCCCCATAACATCACTGCAGTTCAAAACCAGATGCACCACACAGTTTAAACTGCTGCGCTACTGCCGGGACCACCAGCAGGAGAGATGGGCTGAATGTATGCAGCAGGGGTTGCATCTGATTCAGTCCCCCTTGTGAAACCCCCACCTGAAAAAATGCCAATCAAACTTCAAAATCAATTACATTTCATGATCAGGGCTTGCACAGAAGTTAATACTGGACCTCACCCTCCTCTACGGATCATTGCAAGGTGCAAATTCCATTCTTTTTAAAATCTTCTCCTTTATAAAAGCTTCACCTGGAGCAAGGAACCTGTGAGAACATGCATTTCTGTGGCTTATTCACAGGTGACAATTGTGTGTGCAATGCTTGATTCATTTTATATCATAGAACAGGAGCACTAACCAATGAATGACCTACAAATGACAGGACACTGCAAGACACCAATTGCACTATGATAATGTCACAGAACGCACCTCACTCAGTTTAGGAGAATCTCGATGTTGCCTTCCTCTTTGTCGCACCCCCTGAAATGCCATCTTTCACAACCAGGGATTGTGGGCATCCCAAATTGGGAACCCAGGCTATAAGATTTTTTCAAATCAGTTCATCCATTCCAGAGGAGCATGGAAATGTAAATTAGCCTGACAGCAAACTCAAGGCAGATGCATGGAAAAATACAAATACGTTTAGAAATAATGAAGAATTAATGCACAAAGGCCATGCAGACATTTACAAAGCATTATTTTGTGTTTCACTGCTGCACTGGTTAGCACTGCACTCTCAAATCTAAAAAGACATTATATTACAGCCAAGAGACAATCTGTTTGGAGTTTGTATGTTCTCCCTGTGTCTGTATAGATTTTTTTGGGGTACACCAGTGTTATATGCACATCATAAAGACATGCATGTAAGGTTGATTGGAGACTCAGAACTGGCCCTGTAAAAACAAGCATGCACTGAAATGGACTGGTATGCCATCCTACACCTAATGCTATAGTGCAGCACCCAGAGACCCAGAAGTGGCTTAAGTAGGTAAGAGAATGAATGGATCTATTGTATTGTACATTTACATCCATCATGATTAAAAGATAAGTATGTGTCTGTGTAGTTGTGTTTCTATCCATTGTTATGTCTCTACCATTCCAACAGATGGTGCATCACAAACACTTGAAATTATTTCATTTCAACAGATGGTGCATTACAAATAGTAACAGTCCAAAGACATGTAGGTTAGGTGCATTGGCGATCCAAAATTGTCCTTAGTGTGTGCTTGATGTGTGGGTGTGTGTGCCCTGCGGTGGGCTGGCGCCCTGCCCAGGGTTTGTTTCCTGCCTTGCACTCTGTGCTGGCTGGGATTGGCTCCAGCAGATCCCCGTGACCCTGTAGTTAGGATGTAGCAGGTTGGATAATGGATGGATAATACAATAATCCCAGACAATCCCACCACTTGGAATATATCATATCCTAAGAAAGGCACCATTCATTAAACGGGCTTCTGTTTCATTCTAACCCTAGGCCTAAGGAATGGACCATTATTATGTTGTATTTATGGCATTAACTGAAATGGATTAATAATAATAATAATATTAAGAAGAAGAAGAGGAATAGTCTGGCATGTTTTTTGAGAAAACTGAGGACCTGTGTAGATGCGTTTACTCAAAATTACCGACATTCTGCAGCTTTAGTTTACTTCATGGGATTTCAGGCAATAATGTGACGCACGTTGTGATGATTCTGCAAAATATCTTCATTTTTAAAAGTTTTAGTAAAGAATCAAAATAAAACATTTCACACAAAAATAGAAAAAAAGTTCGTATTGCAAAGTAAAGAAAAGTCCTTGTTTAAAGAAAATTCAGTTTACGGCTATATCTTGTTTCATTTCTCTACGTTTGTTCATACAGTCTTACCATTTCTAAGCGGTCAGAAAACAGTATGCGAACCCGTTTCCAAAATGCAAATAGATCTATCAGTCCACCCTAGCAAGGAGCCAAATTCCAAACTGACTCCATTAACACGCTGTATTACAGATATAGCCAAGAAGGTTCTATTTCACGTTAACCACAGGGGGTGAGGGCTGTACTATAATCTATAGCTATGAAAGAAAATTCAATATGAGTTTCAGTTACGGCAATTACTTTCTAAGATTTGCTCTTACAACCTGTGAGGCGTTTGTTTTATCGAAAGGCGTCTCTTGAGTTACGTAAACAGCGCCCCTCGGTGTCCGGTGAGCGTATTCAGGATTATTGGAGGGTTTTTTTTTCCGCCCGGCATCCGGAACACGTGCCTCTCGGTGTCAATAGCGCGACAAAACAAATTCGTAGGCAGAGAACCGTTACCAGAATGACATGATTCTTTGACGAGCAGAAATACAGGCAACCCGGTAAAATGCTGTAACCGATCTATTATGCTTAGGAGAGTAGCTCTCTTATTAATGCAGCCATTGGTATTTTGTAAGGGGCAGACTCCATATTTCTATGGAGCCTGCAGTAGGTTTGGAAGATGGATGGATGATTGATTTTATTTATCGATTTTTTTTTTTTTTTTACCAACTATTGCTACGGGTACGCTTTTTCGCGTATAGAATTAGCGGACAGTTTTACTATTTTCTCACTGAATCTTAGTGTGTTTTAGTTCGATCCTGTACCTCTTCATGCAAGATGCTGTATTTTTTCTATTTCCTAACCCAAAAGGTGACGCATCTCGTGGGCGAACGCGATTTACAGTCACGCCGCTGAGGCTTTAGTGGTTTCCAGGATCGCCCTCTCTCCAAATTGTTCAGCTATTATTACCGAGAGTAAGAATGAAGCCAAGCGCTGTCCGACGGACCCTCATTGGTTCCAGATGGCAGACCCTGTGTCAATGATTAACTCTGGATGACCCAGTTTATTGGCCAAATCATTCCTAGGAGGACAGGAGGAGGGTGTGGGAGACGGTCACATCTAGTCATCCGCTGTCCATGGAGACAGAAGATGGACGCGAAGTCGCTGAGCGCCCTGTCCTCCCTATGCAGGACCGACCCGCTGTACTCGCGCTGCGCAGCTGATCTCATGAGCGCATCGCACAAGGTGATTGGGGTCTTTCTGAAAGAACAGGCAGACCTGACTCAGGTAGGAGACCGGGGGACCTCCCGTCAGTCGCCAGTAATAAGTTGAAATGCCAACAATCTGATCGAAAGTTTGTACAGTGCGGTTCTCTGTAGAAAAGACTCGGTCGGAGACGCGGCAGGTAACCGCATTATACTAAAGTCGTCTTCACTGAAAAAATACGAGTCCACTTTTTAAGACTTACACATTTCAATAGTATGACAGGTTTCCATCAATCTGAATCAAGCAATATTAAAAGAATCAAGGGATTGATACAATTCAAATGATTCAGATAATAAAGAATCATATAATGCATAATACCTTAGAAAGACAGGTTGAACTTGATGTGATTTGTTTTCATTAGCTATGTTCATTTTATTACCGTTTCCCCATTTGAAGAAATATTTGGGTTCAACGTGTAAGATTTAAATGTTAGAATGATATAGGAAGCACCTAATAAATGGCATCGTGTAATTTTAAAATACTTTTTTTTTCTCTGAAATTCTTTAGAAACGTAAATGTAAGTGAAAGATTTATATTAATCATAATATACTCCAAAACATAGATCATTGAATTAACTTATAACAATTAAATCAGACATTTCCATTCAATTAATAATATTTAAATATTTATTTATATGGCATTTATTATAGGCAGTTAGAAACTTGAAAGACCATTGTCTTGCCCCTTTATTTTGAATGATCCCACACTTATTGAGCAGTCGGAAATAAATAGTCAATATAATATTAATCTAGTATTTTTTTTGACTTACTTGAGTATATATGAAAAAAACAAAACATGCTTTTGTGAGGGAGGGTGGGCAATAAGTGTGCGTGTATATGTGTGCGTGTGTGTGTGCGTGCGTGCGTCCAAAAACAAAAAAAATAAATAAATAAATAACTGACCTTTCACACCTATCACAAAATTCGGGGAAAAAAAAAATTTACTAAAAATATTAATTGTGTTTCCAAATTTATAAAAATATTGGGATCTCTTGGACCACAATGCAACAAAATGGGCGGATCTTTATGCAAATCTACGGTAGGATAGTCGCGTTCTTAAAACGCGTTTGTTTGAAATAAAATCAACTTAATTCAGCTGTGTGTAGTGGAAATGGGTGAGCGCTTTGGAAAATTAAAAAAGTGTTCATTAAAAAAGTAAAGACAATAATCGCCCATGGCTGCTTATACTTCTGTTAAAAGAAAGAAAAAGACAAAAAGTTAATGGTTTTGTTTCAGCATAATTTAAGTACGACATTTTAAGAGAATTATGTCAGCATAACTTGAAAAAGTTTCAAAATATCATAAATATGATTATTTTAAGTTACAGTATATTCAATTCGAATTAGACAAATAAGTGAATAGCCTTATCTAGCGCTTAAAGTTTTGCAGCATACAAGGACAAATTGAATGTGGTGTGTTACCAGTAACTTAAAACACGTCAGATAGCCAGCCAGCCAGCCAGCCTCTTTCAGGAAGAACCGTCACACCGCGCAAGCGCACTATGGCAGGACTTCGCTTTAATATAAAAGAAAATATTTGTGTAGCTTTTGCAATATTGCCTATTAAATTCTCCACTAATTACTTAATTTACTGCAGAAAAAAAAGATTTTTGTATACTATTTAATTGAAATGTGGTGTGCATGGTTAAAAAGAATGAAAAGCATTTAACAAAACTACAAATTCCTAAAAAGCTGAGGTCAACTGATTTCATAAGTATAAGGTAATTTGAGTTTATGAGGGTGAAAGCAAACAGTATTGCTTTGCACACATCAGAGTTAATGTCATACTCTGTTAAAGTTTAGCATTTTTAAATAAATATAATGTAAAATGTCTATTTACATGTTAACAAAGTCAAAGATCAATTTTCGAGTGTTGAAGAGGAGACTCAATGTGCTCCATTGACATCAACTTACGAGCTCAGATATCATTTATCTGAAAAAAAAAAATCTCTCACAACAAGATAACACACCAAATTAATTTAAGATCTGATTATTCGCCTCAAAAAGTATAGACAGGCAGCTAGAGGAGTCTTTTGAGTATCAGGAAGAAATTAAGGATTAGGGAATCTCTTTTGGGTCTCAAACAAGTGGAGAACAATAGCATCGTACCATTTGATATAAAGGCCATGAAAGGCTGATTTTAGGGTCACTGATCGGCAACAAGAGTTTCCTTCTTTTCAGTTCAAACAATTGACAGATCAGTAAGGGGCTGGGATGAGCTAAAGAGACAAAGAGAGAATGTAAGGGCTGGAAGAAATGACACGTCATTAAATCAGTGTAGGGAGCTGTAGTGGCATTTTCATTTTTTTTCTTTGGATTTGAATCATTCCAACCTGTTTCAGAAAACAAAAAGAAATCTGAAATGTATACAAAAAATGCATTAATGGCTTATTTTTATATAGCCTTCCTATACTACGAGCTCTGGCTGCAGCAGGGTTGCTTGGCCTACTTTCGGTCATTTCTTATCATTTATTAAAATGGTCCATCAGGGAAAAGTAGTGTTTCTTCCCAATGAAGAGGCGTATCCGCGAGAATTAAAAGATTTGTTCTTTGGTGAATGTGGAATCCACAAACATGAGTGGCAGAGATGTGAAGTGGCTGGTGCGTAGCGCAGGCTTTGTTGTTGAGCGAAGCAAGCAGGGGGCAAAGAAGCCCCCTAGTTTCAAAAAAGAAACACGTGAATGCATTACCTACACTGATGAATTTATCTAAACTTCATTTTGTCCTTCCAATGACAGCAGATAACAATAAGTTAATCAGTAATATTAGCATCAAATAAAATTAATTTAATTAACTCTTTTAAATGTTAAATGTTTTGTGTTGGGCTCAGAGTTTGTTACAGTAAATTGTAATAACTTCTCCCCTCCATGCCACATGGATCATTCTGTCTCTCTCTCTATGTTACCTACAGTACTCCTGTTATCATCCTCTGGCTTTACTTTCTCCATCCACTTGATTTCTTGACTTATCTTACCTCCCTGCTTTGGCTGGAAAGCCCTTTTAAATCTGAGGCTTCTTCAAGGATCATCCTTGCAGTCTCTTACGGGTTTAGGAAAGATCTGTGCACAACTTCCCACTACTGGCCTTTGGAGTCCCTGCCATCCTTGGCCCCAATACATATATCTCTCTATTATAAAAATAATCTTTGGGAGGGAGACTAGGGAGACGAGATGTGATCTTCTCAGAGGACAACTTGAAGTCCTGCAAGACACACTTTAACTTGCTCCCAGCTCTTAAAACTATGACAAGCGACAAGCAAAACATGCAGCTCGCCAGTAGCAGAAACCCAGCAGATGATCCAACCTTTCTCCTTAAAATGCGTTCAGCCGCCCTCCCTTCACAACGCGAACGGCAGAGACGTGAAGTGGCAAAAGGACAGCTGCTGTACAGGGTTTAAAATGATTGACGGGCAGCATGACAGCAGCAGAAAGACAGCAGATGATCCAATGGCACCTCCATAGCATGCATTCAATCCCCCTTCCCTCCTTGACAACGTGAGCAGGATTATACGTTCTGCGAGAAAGAGATTTAACCACGCCCGGGGCCGGAAATAAAAGACAAGTATTGTTTTTACAACATCACACAAGACAAGGCAGTGAGACATCATTTAAAACAAGTCCACGGACATCAAACCTAGCAGTTGTTTGATTGTTGTTGGCAGACACGCTTCATGTACTCCTAGCTCTTAAAACAACGACAAGAGACAAGCAGAAGAGGCAGCTCGCCAGCAGCAAAAAGCCAGCAGATGATCAGACTGCTTCTCCTTAGCGTGCGTTCAGCCAACCTTACCCTCGCCACCCCCCTTCACAACACAAGCGGCAGAGATGCAAAGTGGCTAAAGGACAGCTGCTGTACAGGCTTTCAAATGATTGGGCAGCGAGACAAGCAGAACAGGCAGCTTGGCAGCAGCAGAAAGACAGCAGATGATCCGACAGCATCTCCTTAGCATGCGTTCAGCCGCACCCCCTTCACAACGCGATCAGTGTTATATGTCCTGTGAGAAAGAGATGTAACCACGCCCGGGGCCAGAAATAAAGTATTGTTTTTACAAAAGTTTTTTAAGTGCCTCTCAGACAGCCTTGGTGTCACAATCCCTCCTAACCCATTAACAGCTGTGTTTGGTGTTCTTCTAGATGGGCTTAAAGTGGAGAAGGACAAACAAACTGCAATCGCCTTTACTACCCGATTGGCAACAAAGACTTATTTTGTTAAACTGGAACAATCCTAACTCTCCTCTTTTAAGTCAGTGGGTAACTGATATTATATACTATTTGAAAAAATCAAATTCTTACTTAGAGGATCCGTGCAGAACTTTTTCAAAACCTGGCAGGATCTAGTCAATAATATTTTAGAATTATCTCTTAAAGCACTGAGGAAGCAGATTCCCTTCCCGTTTCTTTTTCTTCTCCGTTTATCTTTATCTGCCTATTAAACTCATCAATTTAAGTATTTTTATAAGCTTTAAGTTTTACTCCGTTGGCCATGCTGTTTTTCTCATGGGTGGGGGTTGATTTGTTTTCAATCCTATTTTTTGTAAAATCTATAGAGTTAAAAAAATGAAAACGAGGCTAACATATTAATTCTCAAATTGGCACAGACGTGTCAAAGTAAAAATTAAAATGCACTGCTTAAGACTGTTTTAATTGAAAGAATAAGCATCTGCTAAATAGGCATACATTAAAACTTGTGTTAAAACTCCAGAAATAATATCCTCAATTGTTCATCACCATCAATGACTTGATACTGACACTCTACCCATCTCTCCCTTTCATTCATTGGTCAAGAGTCCTCTCTTCAATTCAGACACACAGTTTTATGGGAAAGACGTCTTCCCTGTTTATGATGTATGCTAAAGTATTAACATTTTAGAAAAATTCATTCACTGTTTCCACTTGTTCAACACGAAAATAAGAGATTCAAATGTCTATTCAGCCCCAGGTACAAACTACATGGGGTAAGCAACATATAAATAAAATATTGTTTTTGGGTGGAGTATTTCTTTAGGTTTGCAGATGCTACCAAACTAGGCAGAAGGGGAGATAATGTAGAATCAGATAAACTGTTACAGAGGGACTTGGTTAGCAGACTGGCTTGGGCCATGAAATGTAATATAAGTGGATGTAAAGTATTAATGTTAGATTTGAATACAAAATGGCAGGTCTGAAACTTGAAATTACTGCTTGTGAGAAGGCCCTGGTAGTCATAGTGGACTTGTCGCTATCAACACCCAAACAATGGATAGAAGTGATGAAGAAGGCTATTAGGAGGTGTCACAAGAACAGTCCAAAGGCATTGAAAAAGGTTTAGGGGCAGCCACCCATATATTGTGCCTTGGCTGCAAATGGGTAATTTGTACTGAGTTCTTTACAGGTTTGAATCCAAAACAGAACCGACTTAAAGGTTGTAAATATGGCGGCTTTAAAGGCCGTGACAGGAAGTGAAGTAATCAGGAACGGAAATGGAAGTGACATCATCCATGTGCTCAGAACCAGAAGTGACGTCATCCATGGGGCCAGAACCGTGCGGGATTTCCCGTGGATGGCATGCAGAGGATTGAGAGAGAAAGTCAGTGTAGCTCGTCACCCCCTGGTCTGACAAGAACTACTATTATTCAGGCCCTTTAGCTGCCCCCCTCTCGCATATGTATGACAGAGGTTATGGTATATACAGTATATCATGATGTGTGGAGTACAAGTGAAAGGAGATTGTCTTTAAACTTCAGAGCACACTAGTAAGGAAGCACCTGGAGTACTGTGTAATGTGTTGGTCAGACATAGCAGCACAAGAGATATTCCAGAGAAGAGTGACTTGGTTGATTCCAGGATTCAGATGTATGAACTATGAGGAGAGACAGAACGAGCTGAACCTTTACAGTTTAGACAAATAGGTATTAATAGGTAATATGACTGAAGTGTTTAAAATAATGAAAGAAACTAGTATAGGCTATTACTTTAAAAATAAATTATTGAAAAAGAACCCAAATATATGGTTGGAAACTTATGGACTCTAGAGACCTTCCAATGTGAACCTGATGTTATTTTAGACCATCTATGAATGGGATCAATGAGCCTGTTACACTGACTAGCTTGTTCTTGCTATTGTTCTGACGCTCTAATGTTCTGATGTACTTGTCTCAGCATAATCATATTCTGATTTACCCAGACTTTAAAGAAACTGGAACACCAGAAGGTGACACGCATACGGCAGCTCAACGAAGAGAAAAAACAGTTTGCTAAGCTTATGAGGAAGAGACTTGCCCAAGGAAAAATCTACGCCCAGGCCCCGTGCTCGAGATCTGCCTTTTCTGCTGAGCGAATGGGGAGGAGTGTTTTCCCAGACTTCTCCAGCAGTGGATACAAGAAAAGCCGTGAGAGCAGCTCAAGAAGTGTCCGATCAGATTTCCTTTCGCATTATGGTTTTGAAAATAAATCATCAGATTCTGCGGTCAAGAAAATGACAGTAAGTTCATGAATAACCTTACAGATTATTTTAAATAACAGTTATGTCAGTTAACGCACAGAGAATGCAATGTTCTGAAATTTCTGAACAAATTAAAATGATATAATAGCCATAATTATATTTTGCCTAATGACATTTCTGTAGTTAAACTTAATTAAAAAAATAAATAAATTGATCAGTGTTTATCCACATGATCCTGAACTGGACTAAGTAGTTTCAATAATTAATGGATAGATGGATGCAAAGCATTCCTAATAAAAATAGCGGACCCCTGAAAGCCTGACAATCAAAAAAGCCTGGGGTCTCTAACAGAAAACATTTTTAAAACATATGATAGTGTTTTCAATTGATCTGCCTATTCTTTAGAGAGTTTGCTCTGAAATACCAATCATACCACTCCTGGCTGTAAGATTTAAGCTCCTCTGGATGGCATCAGCTTCAGCAAACTCGCTAAAATTAGAGTCTGTTATTCATGAAAAGCTAATTTCATTTAGAAAGTTGTTGAAGTAAATTGTAGAGGGTCTTTTTAAATATCAATTAAACACATGCTCAGCATCCATCTCACCTGCATTTCAGAACAGGTGGTCCACATAAAGCTAAGCTTGTCTGGGCCCAGCTAGTATTTGGATGGGAGACCAACTATGAAAAGCTTGGGTTGCTGCTGGAAGAGGTATTGGTGAGGCCAGCAGGTGGCGTTTATCTTGTGGTCTGTGTTGGTTCCAGTGTAATGAGACAAAAATGGTGCCATCCTTTAGATGAGACATAAAACCAAGGTCCTGACTGTCTATGGTCATAAATGATCCCTGGGCATCTTTTGAAAAGTGCAGGGTGTTTCCCAATGTTTTGGCTAAATTGGCCACTACAGCCTTGTCCATTCTCACACTCTAATGATCCCCTGTCTCTTACTGGCTGTCTGTCTCACTCCTTCACTACGTAATACAACAACACATTTTCATACACATGATGTAGCTCAAAGTGCTTTACAAGATGAAAAAAGAAAAAAAGAAAAATATTAAAATAAGATTAGGCAATACTAAGTAATAAAGAATAAAGTGAGGTCCAATGGCCAGGAGGAGCGAAAAGACAAAAAAGAAACAAAATCTGCAGGGGTTCCAAAGCCACAAGACCACCCAGCCCCACTGGGCATTCTACCCAACAGAAATGATCTCAATATGTTCTTATGGTTTTCAGGCTTTACGTGGAAGAATTAGATGGGGATGGTCATGTGGACCTCAGGCCTTCAGTCCATCAATGTAGGGATCACATGGTGGTTTGATCAGGTGGTGGTGGTGGCACAGATCGCCACCACAGAAAAAACGGAAAAAGAACAGCAGAGAAAGTAGGGGTTAGTATGGATTGTGGAGATATGATAAAAAACGATCATCAAATGCATATACAGAATACCAGGGTTACACTAAAATGAAACTATAAGAAAGCCATATTAAAATAATGGGTTTTTAGCACTTTTTTTTTTAAAGTGCTCCACCGTATTAGCCTGGCGAATTTCTTTCGGTAAGCTATTGGAGATTTTAGGTGCATAACAGCAGAAGGCTGTCTCACCACTTCTTCTTAAGTTTAGCTCTTAGAATTATAAGCAGACCATCATTTGAAGACCTAAGGTTACGATTTGGAGTGTAAGGTGAGAGGCATTCCAAAATATAGGATGGAGCAGATTATTTAAGGCTTTGTAGATCATAAGCAGTATTTTAAAGTCAGTTCTAAATGGCACAGGTAACCAGTGTAACGACAACAAAACTGAAGAGATGCGCTCTTCTTTTCCTAGTTAAGATTCTGACAGCTGCTTTCTGCACGAGTTTCAATCGATTGATGCCTTTTTTGGTTAATCCTGAGAGGAGTGTGTTACAGTAAACACAAAAATGTGAACTAATTTTTCAGGATCTTGCAAAGATATAAGTGATCTAATTCTTGCTTTATTTCCTAAGTGAAACAAATGCTGTCCCAGTAATCTGAATAATATGTGATTTAAAATTTAGGTCAGAGTCAATAATTACCCCTAAATTCTTTACCTCTGTCTTGACTTTTAAGCCTAAAGGGTCAAGTTTATTCTTAATACATTCAATATATCCATTTTTGCCAATCACTAAGATTTCTGTTTTCTCCCTATTTAGTTTGAGAAAATGACTACTCATCCACTCAGAAACAAAAGTAAGACATTGAGTCAGTGAACCAAGAGAGTCGGGGTCATCAGGCGCTATTGATAAATACAGTTGTGTGTCGTCAGCATTGCTGTGGTAGCTCACGTTATGCCTTGAGATAATCTGACCTAATGGAAGCATGGAGATTGAAAAGAGCATAGGACCCAGGAGAGATCCTTGTGTAGCCAGTATGTGGTTAGTGTACTGCAGTCACATCATTTTAGTGGATTCTACGTGTTGGTGAAGGTCCAAGTGGTTTACTGTCTATGTACAGTGCTTTGAGCAGTGAGAAAAGCACTACATAAATGTAATTAATTATTATTATTATTACTACTATTAAAAATGGGGCAAAAGGGTACATGAAAAAAATGTTATTGTTAATCTTTGTCTATTGCTATAATATATTAGTATTTTTTTATATAAATTTCATTTAAAAGGATAGTAAAGACATATTAATGCCATTAACCAGGGAAATATTTTATATATGAAGCTCAATTCGGACAGGATTAGTTCAGAACCAGGAGATCGATCGATCTATCTATCTATCTATCTATCTATCTATCTATCTATCTATCTATCTATCTATCTATCCATCCATCCTTGGCAAACAAGTCACAGAACAAAGTCATGAACATCTAAATCCTTTAAACAGAGTAATAACAATGCAGAAACCAGTAAATCTAACCATACCAATACTACTTGCAAACTCCACCAAAAACGAATGCTCTCCACTACCAAGTCTTCCCAGCAGACTGATATATCCGGAGGCAGGGTTCACCTTCTGTGGCTCCACCTTCCAAGAACAAGGGACATAAACACAAATATCAAGAAATATGATAAAAAAAAACACATTAATCCACGACACATTTAATATTTCTCTATTTGTGTGTTCATGGGGGCACCAGAATTGCTAATGCCCAAGGGCACCATAAAGTCTTAATCCAGCCCTGTTCCTGGCATGTTCCTGGCCAGTGTTGCTGGGATGGATCTACATCTTTGTAACCCAAAAATGTCATTAAGTGGTTACAGAAATTGTATTGTTGGAGTGGTACATGAATGTGTAGTCTAGTCTCATATAGCACAGCATGGTATAGTATATATGTTCCTTATTTCTATAGCTGGCAGTAGAGATGACTCCCTAATTGTCACACGGTCACTTGGGTAGTGGTTGATTTGGTCCTTGCCTTTTAATATCAAAAATGTCCACTCTGCACTGTACTAGAAAAATATATATATTCTACCATTACACCCAACCATGTTTTTAAACCGTTTCACACATTTTGTGCACATCTGCCATTTAGTTATCCTGATGTGTGATTTTTACTTTCCAAAATATGAAGGGATATCCCCAAGACTGAGTTGCTTTTTGCCCACAAACAGGTGTTTCCTACACATCAGCTGTATTCCGGAAATAAAAAGATTTTATTTTTGTTTCATTTTTTTGATGAGCTATGAAGTAGCAACCTTGATGTGGCTCACTCTGTCTAACAGCTGTGCCTATACTTGCAGATCAGAGGTTTGTGCCAAAATGACAGATACAGTCAACAACACAGGTAGCATACACAGATACAGTTAACAACTGTTTAGCATAATTAAGGCAGAGATCTTGGGTAGTCTGCGGTGGGTTGGCATCCTGCCCAGGATTGGTTCCTGCCTTGTGCCCTGTGTTGGCTGGGATTGGTTCCAGCAGACCCCCGTGACCCTGTGTTCGGATTCAGCGGGTTAAAAAATGGATGGATGGATCTTGGGTAGTGAAGAGTGGAATATAAAAAATCTAAAAACTGTCAGTTACTCAAAACACCAGGAGAGCGTCATTAAATAAATGTTATCTTTTTTTCGGCAGAAATCCAGAAAGTGCTACTTTAGGTGCTTTGATATTTCCTAAGTATTGTAACGACCCAATGGCAAGGAAAAATGATGAAGAGACACTGGTAACTGTTAAATGCTTTAAGTATTCTATGCAATGCTGGATGTTAAATCGCCATCTTGAACTCCTGAGAGACAATGCTGCCAGTAATTAAAAGGCTTCAGGCATCGGGCACCGTCTGGCAATGCAGTACCAATCATGCAGTCTGTACTGTCTGAATGCTCTACGAGGGTCATTCCTAGGTAGCTATCCTGGTCCCTCTCCTTCCTCAGCTGCTGCATGGACCTCACATGTGTGGTTTCCTCAGAGGTCCAGTGTTACATTATTTTTAGTCTGGATGTCATTAAATTTCTGAACCCCATTGATGTCCCATTCACATAACATTACACCCACATCCCAAATTTTGAATTTATTTCTTCTGATGTCCAGTTATCACAACATGAACAGTTTGTACTGTATATCCGGATGTAAGAATACTGCACAATCGATCCAGTTTTCTGTTTTCATGCGAAACATTCTGAAATGGCCTCAAAGCCACCGATTCGAACACTGGAATGCCCTCAATATGGTTTATGTTCACCTTTAAAGAAGTTTGTTGTGTTTTTTGTTATATTTTGCATCAGATTACATACCACAAGAAATTATATTTAGTGTTTATTGTCATATAAAAAGTAAAAGAGTTATTATAACTCATAATAAAATTATATGCCATGTATCCTTCCATCCATCAATAACACATTGTAAAAGAATAGACAACACAATGACGAAGCTTTGGAGATCCACCCTGTTTAGTCAAAATAAGTTGTAGAGAGATCAGTCTTTACAAACAGGGGTTCAGAACGGAACTGAAGAAAAACAAAAATGGATGCCATGTATAGTAGGTAGACTGGAAATGATGTAATTGGGAGAATGGTATTCTGGGAACCAGAAGTGACATTAGAAGGAGGTGGGGTCTTGACAACCGGAAGAGGAAGTAATGGTGCTTGTCTCCTGAGGATAGGAAGTGGCATTAGGTTGATGGCTCATCTGTTGGTCTGGAGGGAGAGAAGTAAAAGAGTTAGAGGACATCACCAACCCCTGGTCTGGCGGGAACACATGGTTATTCAAGCCCTTAAACTGTCTCCCAAGAGCACGTGTGTGACAACATATAATAAAATTCAGCTATATCAGTATAGTTGGGGAAGTGGCAGCAGACCTTCATTTTATACTTTTGTAATGTCAATAGGATGGCAAAAGTACAAACAAGCTATGTTGTGGATGAGGAATTTTTAATCTCCACCATTGCCAACAGACCAGAGTTCATCAATTAATTAATTAATGGACAGATGTTGTTGGTTTCCATTCATGTTTAATCAGTTCCTACCATGTTCTTTATGTGTTTTAACAAATCTGCATTTATATGTGCATCAGTTCTAGACTTACTAATTTATTATAATCTATTAATATAATATATAAAAATGGGACAAAAGGGTAAATGAAAAAAAAAATGTTATTGTAATCTTTGTCCATTGCTATAATATATTAGTATTTTTTTAATATAAATTTCATTTAAAAGGATAGTAAAGACATATTAATGCCATTAACCAGGGAAATATTTTATATGTGAAGCTCAATTCGGATTAGGATTAGTTCTGCAACAGAAGGTCAGGCTATCTATCTATCTATCTATCTATCTATCTATCTATCTATCTATCTATCTATCTATCTATCTATCTATCTATCTATCTGTCTATCTATCTGTCTGTCTGTCAACTAGCCACACTACCTATAGGTAGTTGAATAACTCAAAAATATTTGCAATCTTTTGCCTAAAGTGTACCTTCAGAGCCGTCCCTCGGTATCAGCATGTCTATACTTCTCTTCTTTGTTCTATTTTTGATTTAGGGCGATTTTTTTTAGTTATTCTGAAATTAATTCAAAACAGGTGATGCCATAAACAGATTTCAACTTGAGTACGGTTATATTTTCTTCTATGATAAAAAAGATTACTTAGAATATTTCAAATAAAGAATAACGATCCCATGTTTCTAATTTCTCTCTAGGTGTTGCAGGCTCACTCAGTTACTTCCAGAGTAAAGTGTGTCTGCGAGTGTGGATGCCCCTGTAAGTTGATCCAAGAAAGTGCAAGCAGTCTGCCTGCTCCAAAGCAGCTCTAGAAGACATTTTACAGACCTGTAATCTTTAAGACCATAAAAATATGTTTATGTAAATTTATAATTCCTACATTAGCAGGACCAGTTTACAGGAATTCAATTTTGGAGCACATTAAAGTACACGTTACGAAGAGGAGGTTTGGTTTAAAGTAATGTCATCATGTGATGAGAATGAACCCAATAAAGCTTTGAGCTATTGAACTGTCCTCTCCTTCAATCAAATATAAAGAACTTGTTGGGGCTTTTCTTTATTTAACAGCTGAGATCTCCCCTGTAGTGGCTTCAAGGTAAATCATTTATTCAATAGATCTGACATCTGAAATCTGAGTTCTCAATGACAAATGCTAGATGAAATTCTTCTGATTTTTTTTGGCAGTTGGCAAACCAACATAAGGAACATTACTGCCATCTACTGACTTGCAGTGTCGAACGGAGACTCGGAAATGTACCCTAACTTTAAAGAAGAACAGCAAAAAAAAAAAACTAAAAAAATATCAAAAAGTCAGATGCTTTTAAAAAAAAAACCTCAAAACATTTAAATATATTTTTACAACACTGACCTAATATACTTTCATGGTAATTAACTCCATTGCTTTCAATTAAGATATTTCCTTGAATGTACTGCTTAGGCAGCACATTCCACCAATATATATATATATATATATATATATATATATATATATATATATATATATATATATACTGTATATATATAATATAATCACTGTTTCAGAATAAATGTACATTCCAGAAATGCCTCTATTGTGCTTATTCATTCTGAGCAAGAAATGATTCAGGCCAACATGTTCAAGACGTAATTGTGTGATAATTACTTCCTCCCCTCTATTACTTCCTCCTACCATATTCTTTCCCACCACCTTCCGAATTTCATTTAAATGTCTTCCTTTCTTTTCTTTGTTTCAGCTTTGCTGCCAAAGTTATTAAAGTAATTTTTAAATTATGGCTTTCCTTCCCCTTTATGCAATGGTACAATTACATTTACTTTCTTATTTTTAAGTGACTGCTTTGCTAAATTGTCAGCTATCTAATTTCCAAGAGTACCTACATGAGCAGGAACCCATAAGAAATAAAACACTTATGCCAAGGCTCTTTAGTCTCCACAGTTGCTGTAATTTCTAATAAAATATCTGACCTACTTTTGGAATTTCCTGTTTTAATAATTGAATCTGAGCATACAAATACATAATCTGAATGTACATTTTATACCCGTTCCAGGGCTACAATAATTGCAACAATTTCAGAGGTGAATACTGAGAAATTCTCTGATAATTTTTTCTTAATGTTAATCTGGACCATGGGAAACTAAACCGAGACCCCGTCCCCTGGCTGAGGTTCTTGTCTTACGTCTTTTTCAGTCGTCAAGGTATGTTAATGTTACTTTTGCTTGTCGTTTGCGTTGTCTTCTATACCTGTGCTAGGTGTGTTTTGTGGGTGGTCCTTAAGAGGCGGGGCCACCTGCCAATCACTGCCAAGAACTGACCTGCACCGTATAAATCCAGAGGGTCTTCCACAGTTCCTAATGGCTCATTTTGAATGTGCTAATGATTTGATTAGTGTGACTTATGTTTTTTGCTGTGCTTTTGCTAATTTGATCCACCGGATTTTTGGATAATTTTTGCTGTTTTTTGATTTGGATGTTGCCTTGATGGCAACTCCTTTTTGTGCTTTTGTTTGCTCTCTGGAGCTTCATGTAGTTACAGTGCATTTTTTCTGAAAATAACCTTTTTATTTTATAAATATTATATGTGGTACTTTTTCTAAATAGCCAGAATTTTTGACTTGATTTCTCCCTCTAGTATACATTTCTGCAAGTGCTTTTGGGACTCCCAGTTATAACAGAAACCTGGTTGGGTTTATTCAGTCTTCACATTCAGACCTAAATGGCAGTTCCCAGGTGACTTTTTTACTTCAAGTACAAATTATGTATCCTTAATCAAAAACATTGAAAAGAAAAAGATTTCTTACTGGAGACAGAGTGTCCTGCAGCTAAAGAGATAGAAAGCTCCAAGAAAGTGTCCAAAGGTTCCTCTCGGAGTATACAGTTTTGAATTTTAGACTTAAGACTTTTGGTTTAAGGTCTATCACCTGTCTGTCAGCTACAAAGTAGTAAGGAGGTACACGGGAAGCCGAAAAAATGGTTAAACGTCTGGGGTCACTATTATTCAAATGCTAAGATTACCATCCAGGTTTGCCTTCACGTCACACGTTGGGATGTCAGACATTTCCAGTGTCTATGAAAAAGAAAAGTCACATTTGCTACTATTTTGGAAATGGAAAGCAACAGCACTGATATGTGCGAGATCTGCCACTCTAAACTCTCCTTCCACAATTCAACCAGTACAATACTCATTCATACGACACTAAAGCATCATGCAAAAATGCTTGAGTCAAAAACTAAATACAAGAATAGATTATAACTGCATTTATTAAGTCCACCTTGAAGAGGTGATTTAGTCCGAGTGAAAAAAATCTCAGAACTGATCACAAACGTAACAGAGAAAGGCATGCTACACATCAGCTTTGCTGAACGGAAGGGCTTTAAATTATGTTGAGCGAGAGTATAATGTACCGTCGTTGAAAACCCGTAATCAAGAGGGTGGAGCGACAGACTGAAGCGCTTACAACCGTCAGGTGCGGATCTACTACGAAACTAAAGAAGCTAAACCTTCTGGGCCCTAATCCCAGAGGGGCCCCAGGAATGATATTCTAGTCCACATTGCTGAAAACGTTTGGGTACCTACTGTATCAGAAGTTGTTTTGATGAATGAGTAATATTAATAATAGTGTGCCGTTGAATATAAAGGTTATTAAAGTATCATATACTGTAGGCTAAACGAAAAAAAAACATTCAAATTAAGGATGTTTCATTCTAAATATGTTTATTATGAAATAATTATAAATGATTTAAAATGTTATTGACATTCATGATAGAGATTAAAATTTTTATTCAAATTATTTATCCCCATCACAAGATGTGAAGCAGAAATTATTTTTTCAAAGCTATCCTTTATAAAGACCAAATTTTGGTCTATTATGACTGAAAAGCTCTTAAATTCCTTATAGATATTGTCACTAGAAAACGACACTGCAAGGAAGCTCTCAAATGTCAAAACTGTGTGTGAATATATTGCTAGAAAAAAAAAAGTACCCAGAGTCTAAACACCAGAACCAACTCAGCTGCACACAACTTCAAGATAAAATAAAAATGTTATTTATTTGGTAACAGCACCTTGTCATAGTAACAAATCAGTCCAGCACCACACCAACAACCAATAAAGCACCTCCGTCTTCCTTTGTGTCTCTTCTGTAAGTGTCATCCAGTTTCCTCCCAACTCTGACTCCTTGCATGTGGCGAGATGCCTCCTTCTGGTGTCATGGCCTTGTATGCTGGAAGCTTTTCCAGGTCACATGGAAGCTCCCCTAAATAAGGAGATTAATTCTTCAAAGTGGCACCCAAGGATCCCAACAGGGTCACCCTTCCATACTACAATTCCCAGACACCCTGTGGGTATCCAGACTTGACTTCAACTGGGGGAGCACTGACACTCCTCATGCTGGGGGACAAACTGTTCAAAATATCCATTCTTTCCTCATCCATCCATCATTTGGACACCCTGACTGGAACAGAAACCAAGGACAGGGTACATCTCCATTTTTGTTCTCTATCCATTATGGTCTCCCATAGAAATTCATTCTCGATTCTAGTCGAAATGCCCATCTATTCAGTCTGGTACTTACAGGGTCTTTTCTGTGTTTTATTTCATCTATGACGCATCATGCATATATATATATATATATATATATATATATATATATATATATATATATATATATATATATATATATATATATATATATATATAAATATATTGTGAGACTTGCCCAGACACCACCAGTCGGAGACCACATCTTTATAAATGCACACAGCAATTAATCTCCCCAATAAACCTTCTTTTTGTCAGTCTTTTAGCCATCAATCTCCTCCTGGGAGCTTCGTCCTGCTCCCTCTCCCGACTCTATCTCCTAGATTGTTGGAAGGCGGCGCTTTTTATTCCTGCCAGGATGTGCTCCAGGTGACTGATGAAATCCATCCGGCAGCACTTCCTGGTGTGGCGGAAGTGCTGCCCTTTGCACCGGAAGCACTCCGGGCATCCATGGCAGGTTCCTCCGCCATCTTGCAGAGTGTGGCAGAAGTAACTATTTCCAGGTCCCACAAGGTTTAAGGTGCCCTCTGGCGGTTGCCACGGGTCTCAACAAGTTATAATCTTTCCTCTCTTTTCCCGTGGTCCTTTCTTGTTCCAGGGCAGTTGCCCCCTCGTGGCCCGGAAGCTATTCTTGCCCCCTTGCGGTACTTTTAAGTATCCCAGCCGGGTAAGAACCCCAGCCGTCTGTGACAATATATATATATATCATTTCCCTAATTTTTGTCCCCCCATAACTCAAAAACTGTTAGGCATTTTTCACAACAGTGACTTTGACATGAGAAATAATCCAGTAACGCAATTTTAATCAAAATATGAGAGGGGATAGTTACTTTTTTAAAATATTTGTTGTGATCTGTTGTGGAAGAACCCCAATTATGAAGATGACAATGGCTACTCAGACCCCGTTGCTGCTTGTGAATCGGCCCCCATAACAGTTCAAGCTTCAGGACCCCAAAAATGTAGGTCCACCACAGGCAACAGCCACACGAAATAAGCTCCAAACAACACATTAGGAACTGTGGCAATTAAAACAGACCTTTGGAGTCCTTCGTAACAATCATTACATAGAAGACGAGTGGGAATTAAAAAGTATGTTTTTGCAACCATGAAACTAGAGGAATGATACACCAGACAAAACATAACTGATCATCCCGCAACAGCTATTGATGCCTGGGGCCTGTTATACAAACTTATTGCATGTGTACTTGATAATGCCTTTAATATGATTTCAACAAACACATTGTTGGAGTGGGTGTCTGTGTCATGATTCGCTCAACTTGATATTAATGATGAATTCAAAGCTGCTAACATGAATTGTCAGATGGGAGCCTGCCGCAGATTAACATGCCACTTTTATCGCAGCAGTGTTGCTACTAATGCACTCAAAGACAAACAATGACTTCAGAATCTGTCTGAGTACAGACTTGTACAGCGTTGTCGGACCTGCTGGAATTCTGTGTATGACACATTTGAGCGAATGTATAAACAGTGATGAGCGAGTTGTACTACTCTGTCTGACAAGAATGTGCCCAGTTTAGCAGAGGCCAGGTCACAGGAGCTAATGGATGATGACTAGCAGACTCTGGAAGACATGCTTACCTGTGCTATGCAGGCGTAAATGTGCTAGTCCAATGTCTGCATATCCATGATCTTGTTCTGCCAGCAAACTAGTAGATAAACTTTCTGAGGAAAACTGGGAGATGTAGATTAAAAATTAAAATGAAACAAATAAAGAAGGCAAAAGGAAAATGAAGCCCAATATGACAGACAATAGTAAAAAACACAGCCTTTTATCCTTTCGCATCTATTATGCATGGGTCATGACCTTAGAGGCCACGCCCTTAGCAACCATCTAAACAGATGTAATGACAGAATTAAACAATGGTGGTGTTTGAGGACCTAAAATCATATAAAATCATGACAGGTCTATCCTGTGACTGTCACACTCCTAAACAGGTATATTTCATGCCTTAAATCGGAGAATCTGCCAAAGTGTTTGAATGTAAGAATAAAGCAAAAACTTAAAGAAAACTTCCACAACTGTGAACCAGGTCTTCTTATCTAGCATCAGTTCCTGGCCTCACAAATGCTCTTTTGGCTGAATGGACACAAATTCCCACAGACGCACTTCAGCATATTATGGAAAGCCTTCCCAGAAAAGTGGAGGCTGTTAGAGGCGCAAAGTCAGGGCCAACTCCATTTTAATGTCCATGGTTTGAAATGGGACGTCCAAAAAGCTCATAGAATTTCTTCAAATGTTTGGAGATATAATATATTTGTAAACAATGTGCTATAGCAGGCAACATATGGCCTGAGTTTCTTCATGTAGACAAATGGAAAACTATCATGTTATAGGCCTAGTTATCTTTATTGATTAAACTTCTCTAAAAGTCAAAAATGATTTATTACTTCTATAGCCCAAAATTACATAACGAATGTCCCAATGGGCTTAAATGGCCCCTGTGTTTTAGACAGTCGTCCAAATATGACACCCTAAAAATCGGGAGTTGTCTCCCCTAGACTTTCTCGTTTACTACGATATAGGGATGGATAGTTGAGGAGTAAACCGCAAGACAATGATTATATTTTTATATTATGTACATTAAAGAACCATCAACAACAAATCAAATCAAATTAATATATTGAACAATTATTATAAAAGTAAAGTTGAATAAATCTGACTCTGCCGCTGCATAAGGTAAAGTACCACCTCCAGTTAATGGAAATAGCCCAAAAGTTGATAGAAATCTACATTTTGTACCTAATACTTACTTGTATGCAAAATTTGGTTGACTTAAGTGAAAGCATATTCAAGTTAATGTGTTTACATACACACACAGACACAAATTCCAAAAAAGGTATTATTGAACTCAGGAAGGTCTAAAACATTGAGATTCATCAAAATCTCGAAATGGAATTTTTGGAGGATTCCAATGCTTTCTCTATACTTCATATTCTAGCAAGTCAAGGAGGTCTAAAATTTTGAGGTTCATCAAAATCTCAACATCGAATCTTGGGACAATTACAATACATTCTCTATACTTTGTATATGAGAAAGGAAAAAGAGGAGAGAAAACTCCCAAACAAAATGTTGTAGGGAAAAAATGGAAAATAAATTGGGAAGGACAACTCAAAGAGAGAACCCCTTCCAGGTAGGTTGGGTGTTAAACGGATATTAATAAACGAGGTAAATACGACATACGACGGTATACAAGTAATCCTCTTCACAGAGCCAGACAGCCAATCTATTATGGCCAACTCAAAAATACAATCCAACAGAACAGATGACTTTGTTCTTGCACAGCACTGCTCGCGAAGTGCAGGCACAGTGTCACACAACAACTCTTAAAGCAAAATGCAAGAACAGATTATTCCACTCTCCAAATACAGAAATATCACATATAAGTATACAAATGTGTTCAAATACATCCAAAACAAAGGAGAAACTAGATGAAAAACAACAATATCTGTCCATCAGCTAATTGTAGAATCACTGCCAGATTATAGAAAAGAGCCAGACAAGCCAGACACAGTCAGAGTCCTGGAAACCACCTCCCTATTGGTCATTCTACCGCTGAGTCAGTGCTGGGCCAGCCAATCTGATGAAAGGATGCTTCTGATATCAATGAACCTTTAACCATGGTGGGCAAAACACTTGGCAGTAGAGCAGTGGCACCAATTGCCACATGAGGAAACAAAGAGGAGAAACAGAATAGGGTCAGTAACAGTTTATAAATATTGTATACTTATATTTTAGTACTAATGACTAATAGCAGAGATGTGGCTAATCAGCAGCTCAACTCAGAGTATGCTAAACTGAAGTCTTCAGCTGGGAATTAAAAAACTGAGACTGAAGGAATATTTCATAAATAGTCAGGCAGGTCATTCCACAGCTTTGGGGCCTTGTAACTAAAAGCTCGACCTCCTGCTGTTATTTTATTAACCGTTTGGAATCATAATTAGGCTGGCATCTTGAGATCTTAATATGCACTCTTGGTTCTAAGTAATGATAAGTTTAGATAAGTAAGCAGGGGTCTTGGAAATGTAAGGCTTTATATGTTAAAAGGAGGATTTTGACATCTTCCTTAAATTTAACCAGGAGCCAGTGTAAGGACTTAAGAATTGGTGTTATGTGTTTATACTTTTTTGGTGTTGTAATAATTTTTGCCATGTTTTGGACAGTTTTGTAATGTGCATTTAAATTACAGGCTAGTGCCAAAGTTAACGCCTTGATTGCAGGCTGATTCGGTAAAACTAATTGTGATTACGACTGAGTTAAATAATTGCACAATATTGTTGCGATCAGCATAATTCACTCCAATAAGTAACTGTTACTCCAATATGTAAATTTCTGTTTTATCTGTCATCAAAGACAAGTAGTTCTCATCCATTTATGCCTTTAACTCAATAACACATCAAATTAAGAACATCGGAGAAATGTCATTTGGCCTAAGAGAAACGTATAATAAGGTTTCATCTGTGTATGAGTGAAAATTAACGTTATGTTTTCTAGTGACAGGTCCCATTGGAAGCATGCAAACATGAGCCCACCATATCTCACTTCTGTATATAATGATCGAGTACTGTCAGCACATTTCTTCACCCACCGTAAAAGCCTTGGCTTCTTGGAAGGAAGCATCATTTTGACAAGAGGTACCTGCCGGACTAAGCTCTCAACCAGACTATACCATTTTTTTGTTGTTGTTTGTTTTCAGTCTAGAACCCTATAGGACAAACATACCAAACAACGTTTCTTTTGTTTG
The DNA here is from genome assembly GCF_016835505.1 of Polypterus senegalus. Classification (NCBI taxonomy): domain Eukaryota; kingdom Metazoa; phylum Chordata; class Cladistia; order Polypteriformes; family Polypteridae; genus Polypterus; species Polypterus senegalus. Next base: position 1,584,368 of record NC_053167.1, on the reverse strand, counting down.
AATTGTGGGACATTAAACGGGACAACCCAGTTGCCACCCCAAATCTGTCATTCCTGCACCTGGCCACAAGGTATAATATTTTGTAATGTTTTAAAATTGTGTTTCAAATGCATCTGTACAGTATTGTGCATATAACAGAGCACAATATGAATTAAAATTAGGATTTATATAAATGACAAGCAATATTTAGCCACATTAGTTATTTCCTCATGCACTACAAACGGACACAGGCAGACATAAAAACCATGCATTGCTACAAACAGACTGGAGCACACAAATTGTCCTTTAGGAGCACAAATATTTTTTGCTCATATTTCATGAATGAGAATAAACGCTTCTGTAACAACTTTAAATGACAAAAAACATATATTGACAGGAAAGAAATGCATAAATGGTTGAAGGTTATAAACAAGGTTGACTCTTCAAAGCATTTCTATCAGGAAAGTCGGGAGCCACACCAGAATAAATCTGAGGAAAGGAACATTCAAGTCAGAGAAGTGTCAGATCATTTTCGTACAGCAGGTGTTGACCTCTGGAGTGTATCCCTGATGCACACAATATGGAAGCAGACACACTAGGCACATTTCAGGAGAGTCTGGATTTGCGTTTCCTGTCCAGCGTGAAGAGGGGTGAAATAGTGGTCAGGGACTTCCAGATGTTTTTTTTTCCCCTTCAATAAGTGTAAATTGTTTTTTTTTTATCACCCCTATCCATCATTTGTGCAGAAGCTACAGTCCAACTTTCAGATAACGATTTAGCCTGGTCCGCATTAACAATCCTCCTCTACCTTACAATTCTCATGACTGATGGAAAAATGAAAGGCGAAATTTATGGTTGCACTGATGTTTATGAATTATTCCTGAAACAACAGTTAAGAAATTATAATAATCAGAAAAAAAAACAACAAAACAACAAGAAAATAATAACAGCTATGAATACAAACAACAGCCTAGTCCTTCAGTATCTTGTGTGGTCACCTCCTGCAGCTACAATATTTGGTGCGGCAAGTGAATGAGCCTCTGAACATGCAGTTGTGGAAAGTTATCGCATTCCTGCAGAACAGCCCTACAATGTTGCTGGCTATTGGCAGGTATGGGCTTACATCTCCCGATGTTGGCGTCCCTATAAGGTTAAGGTCAGGAGAGAAAGGAAGACAAGGCCGCGCCTGCACACTACTATCCATCCCTTAATACAGCTGTGACCACAGTGCACTGCCTTCACTGGGTAGTAGCAGTTTCAGCGGAAATCGGAAAATCAAAATAACAAGCCAAAGGTTGAATCTGTGAAGATGTGAAATAAATAAATAAACAAAGCTCAGGTTTGAATCAAAGATCGAAGTGTGGGATACAGTGTGGGACTTCATAGCTAAAATGGAACACATATCAAGAACCAGATTGAGCAGATGTTCAGTGAAATTAAGGAAAAGAAGAAGGATTTTTGACCAGAATGTGTTAATAAGAATACTCACTTAAGGTTTGTCCTAAGATGAATCCCAAATCACAGATGATGAGAGTAATGCATACGGTATCTTTGATATCTCCACATAACAATAATGACTTCATGCATCACACACTTACGATTATCTTGCCTGGTAACTGTAGAGCGACAGTTAACAAAAATGGAGATGAACATAACACAACAATGTGTTCTGTGTAAGACCATAAAGCATTTTCAATATCATTTAAAATAGTTTGAAATAAAAAAATAGGTAACCAATGGATTCTATCCTCTTTAAAACCCTGGAAATGATGCACGGAAAATTATAAAAGACCAGAAAAGAGTCAGATAAAAAACTGAAGTCACCAGTCAAATCAAATGTGTCCACCAGCATTGTCCTGCATCTACATCTGCATACATTGTGTCTGCTGGCATCTTGCGTACCAGTACAAGTGACAGGCCTGAAACAACCTCTCAGATGGAGAGAGATTCTTATGAACAATCTGATGTACAAAAGCACACAACAACATAGGAAATTTGACAAACGAGAGACCATTCAATCCATCAACCTCACCTGTTTAGCTTATTGCTAAGCTGTCCCAATATGCGATCCAGACACTTCTTTAAGGTTGTCAAGGTTTCTGTTTCAACCACATGACTTTGTAGTTTGTTCCTGAATCCCAAAACTCTTTGTGTAAAGAAGTGTTCCAGGGTGTCAGGCCCTTAATTTCCACTGGTGTCCACAAGTACATGAATTCTGCTGAATCTGCTTCATCAATGACTTTGAAGATTTTGAAGACCTGGATTAGTTCCCCATGCAGTCTCTCCTGGTTAAGCATAAACAGATTTAATCCTCTGAGTCATTAAGTCCTGGGATGCACTTGGTTGCTCTCTTTCTCCACAACTTCAGGAGCTATCATGTCTTTCTTGTAATGTGTTGGCCAGAACTGCACACAACATTCCAGATGGTCTCACAAGTGTGTTATATAGTCTAAGCATAACCTTCCTCAAGTACATTCAACAGTTTTTACTATATATAACCTAACTTTTTATTTGCCTTTTTAATTACTTATGAGCATTGCTTAGATGATAACAATGTTGGGTCAACATAAATCTCTCAATCTTTTCAGAGGTTGCTTTCTCTAAAACACTGTCTCCCATCTTGTATTTATAACTGACATTTCTTTTCCCCACGTGTAGCACTTTGCACTTTTCTATATTAAACTGCATTAGCCAAATGTTTGCCTGTTTCTGAAAATGGTGCATGTCTCATTGAATTGTTGTTGCTGAATCCTCAGCATTCCCCCAATTATAGTATTATCTGTAAGTTTCACAAGTTAACTATCCATCCATTATTCAACCTGCTATATCCTAACTACAGGGTAACGGGTGTCTGCTGGAGCCAATCCAAGCCAACACTGGGCATAAGGCAGGAAACAAACAAGCATACAACCAGTTTCATCGATAACTTCGCATCCAGCTTTTGAGAGTTTAAACATTCATAAACATCAAAGTGTCCACTACTGAAATTGTCACCTGTGAATCTAAGATGTTTAAGAGGCATTGGCGGTTGTCGAAAGGTGTAAAATATTTGGCCATTTCGGTACACTTGAAAGCGACAACCGAACAATTCAGCGGCAGCCATCAACTCACGTGCAGATCCATAGGTGAAGGGATTAAGCATTTCACTCTTTTAGTGCTCCTGTGTAGTATAATTATCTCCTGTACCGTCATCAGTCCACACCTTGAACCTGTCCCAGTCATTCAATACATAAGACACAATGTTCCTCCAGATATCAAGAGTGAGCCTGATATGGCCGTGCAATATGTAACAAAGAGAATGGAAAAAGGTATGTGCCATCTCCGGGCATGGAAACCACTCGGTAAGTGACAGTTCTTTGATTGATGGTGATCACCTCGATAAACATGTTAATGTGGGTATGGTTGGAACGATAAAGGAAATGGGTACCTGAACAATGTAAAGTAAGTCTAAAATACCAACACAATAACTATAATCGTAATAAATGAACAATAAAACAGCGGAGAAGCCGTGGATTAATTGAAAAGGCTGCAGTTATCAGCTGGGTGACGTAAATCCCGTGGTGAAGCAAGGAAGGAAATGTAGAGACCGGAGCGACGGATGGCCTTATATAGGTAGGCAGCCAACAACGTGGTAGGCATTGGGATGGGGGACACAACGCCGCCTTACACGACGACCAAGCTGCAGGCTATGGACGTATATATGTACGTAAGTAGGATTCAGTTAGCGTTGGGAACCTGCGTACCAAATTTCTTGAAGATGGGCCCATAAGTAACAAAGACCGTTGGAAAGTTCAATATGGTGGCCGACAGTGATGTCATACCACCGAAATAAGTACGTACATCGGTTTCGGTTAGCGCAGGGAAGCCGCCTACCAAATTTCGTGAAGATGGGGCCATAAATAAGAAAGTTCAACATGGCAGACGTTGTCTACGCATAGAATTTTGAAATGAAACCTGCTTAACTTTTGTAAGTAAGCTGTAAGGAATGAGCCTGCCAAATTTCAGCCTTCTATGTATATGGGAAGTTTGAGAATTAGTGATGAGTGAGTGAGTGAGTCAGTCAGTCAGTGAGGGCTTTGCCTTTTATTAGTATAGATTTACTCGGAGAGGATTGCAAAGATTTTAACAAAAAAATAAACAAGCTCTTGGTGCTCTTGTGTCCTCAGTGTCGGTGTGTTGGGGGTGAGAAGCAGCAGTGCGTTCGAACATCCAAAATCGATTCAAGCATGAAAACTTGCGCACACAAAATCAAAAAAGGAAAATGTGTATGACAAAAAAAAATCAGATTTACGAGACCTGGCATATGCACATTTTTACGCAATTTACCAGTTTTTAAATCGTGATGACATTGTAAATATGCATACATAAGCACGTCTCGAACACCACCCTGAAACATCCATATATGGAGTATGCTAATCGACCTCATTCATAAGCAGTCACGATGCTGCAGAACTTCATTGGTTGGTAGAGCAGCCTCCCCACTGATGCATCGAGGTAAGATGCGATTTAATAGAACAGGCTAGAATGTGAAGTAGCAATTGTAAGTAGAGAATTGTAGCGAGAATGTCAGAAACAAAAAATAATGAATAGAGCCAAAGCCTAAATGTTAAGACTTAGATCTTAGCTGAGGGACAGAAAAGAGTTTAAAACTAGAGATTCTTTTAAAAACAAAAAAACCTTAGGTATTAGGCTGTTTCTATAAACTTGAGTGATGAACATTTTGTGTTGTTAGCTTATGAGTTGTCACGCTGATGGTGTCACTCAGCATCCCTGTGAACACATTCCTAATTATGGGTGCTCGAGTTAGTGGTGGTCATAATGAAAACAAGATGGTGTCATCTGAGAACGTATTTGCTTCTAAAAACTATCAGATACAAACACCAATGTGATGAACAGATTCCTTGACCTCTAAACCTCAGAAATGAAGTTGCAGTTGTTTTTATAGGCCAAGGAGAAACTGTAAAAAACAAAAATAAACTTCAAGGCAAGAGATACACAGACTTGGTGACAATTTTACAGTCACCAGTTAAATTAATAGCAGTAAGGGTTGTAGTAACCGTAGCAGTAACATTAAAATATGGAAGGAAACTGGACTACCTGGACAAAATTCTTGTGGAGACAGGGTGAAAACATATAATTCACATAAACTGATTAAAGAATTCAAAATTCTATATTTCCCAAAAAGATTTATAACCCTTTTTAATACTTTAGTCCAAAAATACAGAAAATATCCGTTATATATATTCAAAATGTCGCTTCTGGTACTGCAGTGTTGTAGAACAATTCATGATCCAAAGACCAAGTGTGATTTATCCTCAAAATGGTGACTACTATTTGGACAGAGAAGGCTTTAGTACTAAATATTCGTAGATAAACATTTTTATCATTGAGCCTCATGAACTGATGATTCTGAAAAAGGTCAAGTAGACCTCATTGGTGCAAGTCGCTCTGACAGACTAACAGCAGCAATCACTCCATTGTTGCTTCAACCTGTTGCTTAGTGGCCCAAACAAGTTATAACCAGAAGGCTTGGAACTAAACGTTGAGTATTCAAAGTATTTATAAACACTATCCATCCATCCATTATCCAACCCGCTATATCCTAACTACAGGGTCATGGGGGTCTGCTGGAGCCAATCCCAGCCAACATAGGGCACAAGGCAGGAAACAAACCGCAGGCAGGGTGCCAGCCCACTGCAGTATAAACACTATCATCAAGATATTCAGTTTGTTTTATATGTTAGGGTCCAATAAATCAAAACTGTCGATCACAAAACTATGTAGAAAGAGGCATGTTTATATTTGATCTTTCATTGTGAGGCTGAGAATGAAAGGTTTTGTGATGGATCATCATTGGAAATGAAACATGCATCCATAACTTTGAGCTGGAGACCTAAAAACAGCCAATGGATTGACATCAGCCATCTTCTCCTTTGTAAAAGCAGTTTAAGGTGATCTCTTCAGCAAGTAAAGTCAAAGCCATCATCTTTTGGGATGCAGAAGGGGTGATCTTGTTGCACATTTTGCTATATAGTCATATGCCATAAACTGACATCTTGGTGTATGACAGGTCGTGTAGGTTTATTTCATATATTTTTTTTCTTCTCATTTTCACATATTTGTTTTGACCTTGTTAAATAAAACTTTGATCACAAAAAAAAAATTTTAGACGTGTGTAAAAGAGAATTCAGCGTCGCAAAAATGTTGCTAAATTCTTACTTCAACAAGACCATGCACAAGTCCACACAAACTTGAGACCAAAGAAACGATTAGAAAGCTCTAGAGGATAGTTCTTCTCAATAAACCCTACAGCCCACATCTTACTCTCTCAGACCTGCACCTCATTTAAACCCACATTGATGCCATCTGTTTGAGAAGGATTGGGAGTGATGGCATGGTTAAGAAAAGAAGATAAAAATGAGGATGTGTGCAGGGTTTAGATTGGGACAAGCAAGGGTTACTTGATCTTGTTTCTTGTTGGTCCAGTGTTTTTGACTTTGCACAAAAATAAAGATTGTGGCGAATAAGTCAAGTTATTCTATAAGCAAATTCTAACCAATTCATTAATAAATTACTAGCAATAAAATATTTATGTTGTAAAAGTTTCTTCGCAACCCTCTACAGCAGCTGAGAGCTACTTTTACAAAATGAAAATGGCCGAGAGCTACTCATGTTTTCTAACGTTTATTCTCATAGCTTATTTCAACCCAAACAAACTGAATAAGCTTGTTTTGCCTGAACATTTACAAAATGTTGGTGTCCACAAGTCACATTTTGCATTAAAACTTCATATTTAGTTCACCTGCAAGTGCATTTTGTATGTCTGTATGCATTTTCTAGTGTATCTCACACCATTGAATTAAAACATGAATGTTGTCAAAACAAAACAATGCAATTCCAAATACACAGATCTGACTTCTTCATTTGTCATTTTGTTTCACTTTATTCTCATGTCCAGTTGCGTGTGTGACGTGTTTTTTAGTTAGTCAGATGACTGGCACTGCATGGAGTCAACAAGAGAGGCAGGTGTCTGGTGGAGTGGAGCCACTTAGGTTCGCTCTTATGGCGTCTTTTAAATGTTCGTCTGTCAGTCTTGTTCTGAACTTTGATTTCATGACATTCATGTCAGCCTCAGAGGTATGGAGACCCAAACAAAGCAGACATTTTTTAGAGCTGCTTGGTGAAGATTCTATAGTTATCTGGCTCTACTAAATGCTGAGAATGCTGTTGAGACTTGAACTGCACATTATTTTGAAGGTTTACTAATATATCTATACTAATAAAAGGCAAAGCCTTCACTGACTCACTCACTCATCACTAATTCTCCAACTTCCTGTGTAGGTAGAAGGCTGAAATTTGGCAGGCTCATTCCTTACAGCTTACTTACAAATGTTAGGCAGGTTTCATTTTGAAATTCTACACATAACGGTCATAACTGGAACCTACATACGTACATATATACAGCCATAGCCTGCAGCTCGGTCGCCGTGTGAGGCAGAGTTGTATCCTTCATCGTCACGCCTCCCATGTAATTGAGTCCCTGCCCATATAATAGACATGCTGCCGCTAAATATTCACGAGTGAAGGACTGTGCTTATGCAAACGAAGATGAGATGGTCAGGGATAGACTAGTGTTTGGCACAAACTCAGCGAAAGTGCGAGAGAAACTTTTAAGTGCCAGGTCTTAGCTAACATTAAATAAAGCTGTGGACATCGCAAGATCACATGAGATAGCACAAGCACAGCTGAGAACCTTCGATGCATGTACTCCGAGCGGCTCACGTGAACTGACTGTGAACGCAGTATGCAGAGAACAAGCAAGAGCTCCAAAGAGCGCTGAACAAAAAACGCATTACACAATTGAGAAGGCAGCAAAAGAATATGAAGCGAGTGACGCATACAAGCATATTCATAAGTACAGCTACTGCGGAAACAGCACAATGTAAACCTTAACTTTAAATTAAGTTCATAGACAGGCTGCCGCTGGTGTTTGACATGCCTACGATAAATACGATATTCGCGAGATACAAGTTTAATGAGAAGACACAGGGTATAAACGAGACTTTTGATCACTTTGTAATGGAGTTAAAATTGCTGTAACAGAGTTAAAATTGCTGGTGAAGGACTGTGCTTATGCAAATGAAGATGAGATGGTCAGGGATAGAATACTGTTTGGCACAAACTCAGCAAAAGTGCAAGAGAAACTTTTAAGTTCCGGGTCTGAGCTAACATTAAATAAAGCCGTGGACATCGCAAGATCGCACGAGATTACACAAGCACAGCTGAGAACCTTCAATGTATGTACCTACTGACTTTGCAGAACTGGGAAAGGTAAACCCGTGCATGCAGTGTGTGATGTCTCAGATAAAGAGGAGGACGAGCTGTTTATTGATGCAGAAAGAAAGGAGCAACCCTCTGAATCTGAACAAGCCTTTGTAGACATATCAATAGGAAAGCAAGGTGTAAAGCTTAAGTTTAAATTAAGTTCATAAACACGCAACCGCTAAATATTCCCAGGCAGATCCACAACTTAATACTGGGAATGCCTGTTAAACATCTTAGATTCACGAGTGCCTATTTGGGTAGTGAACACTTCGATGAATGAAACCTGTTATCTTTACAACGGTTGACAAACACGGAATATAGCTTGAACACAACACGTTCTCCAAATACGAATCTGATTGAAAGAAATAATGATAATGAAATCTTTCATGACAGCAACACTCATAACAGTGACAAAACAATCACATTGACAATCATATCACGTTATTTTTAAAAATGTTTCCTTTTCTTTTTCATAACTTCTTTAATACACTACTTCTCCGCTGTGAAGCGCGGGTATTTTGCTAGTAATATATAAAATCCAATGTCTGTCTGTCTGTATGTCTGTCCATTTTTCACGAGAAAACTACTTAACAGATTTAGATTGGGTTTTTTTCTATAATTTGCTTGAATATTCCGGTTGATTTTACGACTTCTCTCATTTCGCTATGTATCATAGTTCGCTTGCGGTACCAATTTATTTGTGCGAATCCGAGAAACACACAGCAGGCTGAGGGGAGGGGCCTTCCTCACTCACTAGCCAGCTTCAGGGCGTGTTCCTTAACTTCGCTTAGCTAGTGAATGGGAGAACAATTGAATTCAACTTTGTTTGATATTTAAAATAAAGTGTTACTTAGTCTTGTTGAGTTTGAGTCCAGATATTCTCTTAAGTGTATACCACATTGAAAAGAGAGATTGCAATTCAGATTGTGGATTGTGATTTTTGTGTTAAATGGAAGGTTTTGGAAAGATTGCCCACCCCTAATTTGACTAATCAAGTTTTCAAATTTATGTAGGATTCATTAACCCTTTGGCGAGCTACTTAGAAAGGGGTTGTGACCTACCGGTAGTTCATAAGCGATGTGTTGGAGACCCCAGCTCTACAGTATATATAGTAGAAGCTCCATCTGTCTGTAGGAGAAACCATTGCTTTCCAACATCGAGTAGAGAGTCAAAAAAAGGCAAATGTAGTGGAAAGCTTAAAAGGGAAGGCAAAATTACTCCAATAGGGTAGCTCAGTCTTCTGTGGATCTGGTAGTCTTAGAGCTTTGTTTCACATATTTTCTTATATTAAAATGATGTATCATTGAATTCTGCGTTGAATTTGAATGCTCTCCAGAGGTCTGCTTAGTTACTCCAAGTTTTCCTCCCACATTCAAAACACTTGCAAGTTAGGTTAATTGGGGATTCAAAACTGGTCTGATGTGAGAGTGGGTGCATGAGAGCGTATCTGAGGTTGTGCCTAGTGCAGGACTCGTTTATAAATATATTATCATGGAATCTGTGAGACTTACCAGGTACGTTACCAGATTTGTCTACTCCCACACTTTAAGATTAACTCATACACAGATACACACAGAGGTACACATAGATCCTTGCCAGACAAAGGTGCTGCCAATTGCCAGTCACATAGGATGTCTTTCATGCGAGTACATATAAGAATTATTCCAAATGCCTGTCACTTTTAGTACTCTACCTAGGGACTCACTGTCTCCAGCACTATCAAACATACAGGTGTCCTTGCGACACATGAAGGCTCAGCCATGTTCGTTATTGGGCCATTTCTAACCAATAGTGCCTCATTCCTACCACACTCCAGTGAGTTGTGGGAAAGGATGGTTAGGAGGTAGGGAGAATCATTTTCCTTTTGGCAATTGGCCAATCAGCCTAGGAATATTTTGCAAATATTTTTATTTATAAAGATTCAACATTGCCCTCTGTATTACTAGCTGGGTTTTGTATTGTATTTCCCCCTCTAGTGGGCATTTGGAGCAATTATAAGAACTTTTGTGCTTTTGGGACTCTCAAGTTCACAACAGAATGGACAACCTGTATTAAAAAAATGTCTGCTTTACTATACCTCCATGCAAGAAGAGCCTCAGTTTTTGAAAAACTATTTAGCAATGAAGGATGGCCACTTCCAAGAATATCGTGATGCCCTGAAAAGTGGCCTGTCTCCAGTCATTTGTCTGCACATATATAATCACCGAAGACAAGCTGTCTGAGGCCTCAGTTTTCCAGGGAAACATTACAGATCTGGGTGAAGATGATGTTATTTTCGATTTAATTGACAATGTACATGAGTGAAGCTAACATACAGTATCTATTGGAGCGATATGATATCAGAGGAGTTGAGAAAGCCAAGCTGGCTACCAGCTCCGCTGTGGCCAAACCAAGAATTACCACCATTAAACCTTCAGTGTTTGCCACTCCTTCCACTCTTTCACTGCCTCCAGTTTTCACCACTACTACCTTTACACCATCCACCCCAAAGCATGTAGTCGCTTCGATTCAGCCTTTTGTCTTTTTTTATGCTGCTTTTCTTAAAGATCCAGAACTCCCCAGAGTTGTGATAATGACAGAACCTTGGAGAGTTGGCCAGAGCCCACTAAGAGCACAGACATGAAGGAACAGTTTGCCAGGAGTCTGGTTGTGCATCTGTAAGTTGCCGAGGATGCTCTGGAATAATCCAAATGCTTGGGGCCAGTGTCTGTGCCACACTCTGAATGTGGACCCAGTATTTGTGCCACAGCTGCTGCCTGTCTCCCCGTTCCCAGGAGGAGAGCATTCTGCCCGAGCTAGGGCTGTTGCTGCTGGATCACACATGAATCCTGTGACTTCTATAGACTGGGACTGCCCTAAGGTATCCTCTCCTTCTTCTCAGTTTATCTGGTCCAGACTGTCTGCCCTAGCCAGTTAGTGATCATCTTGAAGTCTGGTCCTTGATGCTGGAGGATGCTGTCCAGCTGCCTGTTTCATCTGCCCCATTGGGACCACCAGTTGTGCACAGTCTGGAGTTGCTGTCAGTATTCCCAAGAGGGGGTGCTGCCGAGTTGCTGTCAGTATCCTCAGGAGAGGGCACTACTGAGTTGATACTTGCCACATTCCCGGGAGGGAGCAGTCTGCTGCCTATGTGTCTTCATTTTGTGTCTACTCTGTTGCCTGAGTTACCTGCATCCCCAGGATGGGTATTGCTTCTGAGAGCTACCAGGTGGCTGCAATTGCCCAGCCAGAGTATTAGGAGGATGCCATCCCATCCAAGAGGTCTGGGATACAGGAGGTGAGTATCTGCATCCAAAACTCACCTCTTAGCTTGTTTTTTCGCAATGTCTTCAACCAAGCCTGGAGGAGGTTTTCCTGCTGTCCAGCCATCAGTCCTGTTGGGCCAAAGTCTTCTCATTTTGTAATGCTTACTGGGCCAGAGTCTTCTCTGCTCTTCACCCTTGGCAGTGTCAAACTCTTGTTTTGTTGTCCACATCAATTCAAAGTCTTCTCGCTCTTCTGCCCAGCCACGTCAAAGTTTTCTCTTCTTACCTTGCCCATGGGCAGACAGACAGGTGTTCTTTTTGAATTGTTGGGAGCAGGATAAGGTGTCTGGAAACCCCACTTTAAGGAAGTTTCAGCCAGAGTTCCTTCTTTGGATATCACTCAATTGCTGGTTTTATTTTTAAAAAAGCAACTGTCCCTTGTGGTTCATTGAATGTGCTTGTTATGGTGGTGAGCTCTCCTGTGTTTATTGCTTTGTTTATTTGTATATTACTGCATTTTTGACCTAGTGCTCTGTTTTGTGAATACTCATAGATTCATATCGGGACTGTGTTTGCTTAGGATTGTCTATTTTGAAGATCTTCAATGGTTCTTATTAAACAGAGCATTTTTGAATAATATATATTACTAGGGGGATATGCCCCCTGCTCGCTTCACCTGCCAACTCCCGTGTGTGTGCTATGCGCCAGCCACTTTGTATCTCTGCCACTCGTGTATGTGGATTTCACTTTCACAAAACAAAAAATCTTTTAATTCTCGCGAATAATACTCTTCATTGGGAAAAAACACTACTTTTCCCTGATGGCAATATGATTTAGATGATCTACAAGTCTCGGACTTAAAGTTTAAAGGCAAGCAATATCTACATACTTCTGTCATATCACCTACAGTATGTCCATATATTCGATCTCTTTTTGCTGTTCCATTATTTCAACGAGTAATAATTTCCATTTGTTAGGGCTAATGCGATCTTTACTATCAGTTTAAGGAGACTTTTTAGTTTTAGTACTTTCATAATCTGTAACCTGCTCTGCATGTGTGCCGTGCCAACGTTTTTGAACCTTTTTAAGACGTTCTACTTTGTCTTCTACTCTTTGTCTTTTATTTCCGAACCTGTTTGGAGCTGAGAGCGCAAGAACTGTTTCTGACAATAGCATTCACACGAATGAGAAGTGATTGGACCGTGGGTGTGGTTGTAAATGTTTGAGAGGAGGGTGGGAATTGTCAAAAATTTCTTGCCAAAAAGTCTTTTCTTGTGGGACCTGATATTATCTCTCACAGGACTTGAAATTATCTCAGAGAAAGTCTTGTCTCAGGATTAGATAATTAATATCTAGATTATAGATTATAATAGAGAGATTTATAAAATACTGTTTCATTGCCCTTTGTGTGACTTGCTAGATTTTTGTCAATGTCAATGTCAAATTTATTTATATAGCACATTTAAAACAACATATTAATGCTGTGGACAAAGTGCTTTACAATAATAGAATAATAGAAAAACATACAATTAACATGAATAACATAAATTGAAATAAAATAAACGAACATAAATAAAATAAATAATAAATAGAAGTCAGATTACATAATCACAATGAGGAAACCATTAGTATTGCTGAAGGTCACGGAATGCAAGTGAATAGAAATGAGTCTTTAATCTCGTTTTGAACAGTTCAATTTTAGACGACTCCTTTATGTGATGAGGTAAAGAGTTCCACAGGTGAGGAGCAGCAGCTGTAAATGCTCTGTCTGTCCCCCTTAGTTTTACACTTGGTACGAGGGACAACAAGAGACAACTGACCAGAAGATCTAAGCACTCTAAATGGCTGGTGTAAAGCACACAGTTCTGATAAATAGGCAGGAGCAAGCCCATGTAAAGATTTAAAAACTAGCAACAAGATTTTAAAATCATTTCGAAAACTGACAGGCAGCCAGTGTAAAGAAGCTAATATTGAAGAAACAGAATTAGACTTTCTTGCCACAACCAGAAAGCGAGCGGCAGCATTCTGGACCAACTGTAACTTGCGTATCACGGATTTGCTAATCCCAGAATACAGCGAGTTGCAGTAATCAAGGCGAGAGAAGATAAAAGCATGAGTAGCTTTCTCAAGATCCCTAGAAGATAAAAAAGGCTTGATCTTACCTAATAGACGAAGCTGGAAAAAGCAACTCTTGACTACAGAATTAACCTGTTTCTCAAAAGAGAGGTTACTGTCAAAGATAACACCAAGATTGCAGACTTGAGGTTTGCAAAGGACAGAGAAAGAGCCGAGAAATCCAAGACTAATTTGGGCTTTAGCTGATGGACCCACTATAAGCACCTCCATTTTATTTTGATTCAGATCAAGAAAATTATTAGCCATCCAGGATCTTACTTCCAAAAGACAGTTGTGCAATTGATTCATTGCAGAGTTGCAGACAGAAATATAAACCTGTGTATCATCAGCATAGTAGTGAAAAGAAATGTTAAACTTTTTAAAAATAACTCCAATAAGGTGAAGGTATGTAGAGAACAAAATAGGACCAAAAATGGATCCCTGAAGAACACCACATTTAAGAGGAGCAGTAGATGAAAAAGAGGAATTTAAAGTCACTGAAAAGTGTCTACCAGTTAGATATGACCTGAACCAGTTAAGAGCAGCCCCTTTAAGCCCAACAAGATGTTCAAGCTGCAATAGCAATATCTTTTTGACTGTATTTCCCCCTCTAGCAGGTATTTTGAGCCATTATTGGGACTTTCGTGCTTTGGAACTGTTCTCAACAGTTTGGTGTACTTACACTATCATCAAAAATAATATGAACTGAATTCAATCTGGGAAAAAAAAATTTCTGTCAAATCAATAAGGATGAAAACAGCTAGAGACAGATATATGGTCAAGAAGCACTGCTCTGTCACTGATAAAGAAGGCAAACTGCGGTGTTAAGAGTTCTCAAAAAGTGTTCAGTGGAAAACCAGAGTGACGAAGCAGGCTTTATTATTAAAAAAAAGGAAGTTACAACTTCAAGAATTTAGCTGAAAGACATCACTCTCACAGATTGTCAGATCCTTCAAACTGGTTTGAGATGAAGAAAATAATCTCTGCTGTGAGACGATAGACCAACTGAGCCTCATTCCCATTTTTTCTTCAGCTATCCTGGGGATGTCATGGTAGTAAAATCTTTACCAGACTTTGCTATTCCAACTCATCCTGGAGAATTCCCAACAACCCCCAGGTCACATGACAAATATAACATTCTGGGTGTTGTCTAAATGAACCAGAAGATAAAGTGGGGGAGTGGAGAGATGTATGCAGTGCCAGTTAAGTGATCGGAATTTAATGGACAGATTTAGACAGACTAAACTAGGCATATCATGACCTAACATGGTGGAAGGTTCAAAAGCAGGTGGAACTAATCTCTCTAGATATAAAATCCAATATCTGTCTGTATGTCTGTCCGCTTTCACGAGAGAACTACTTAACGGATTTAGATGGGGTTTTTCTATAATTTGCTTGAACGTTCCAGTTGATTTTGCGACTTCTCTCATCATGCTAGTTTGCTTGTAGTACTGATTTATTTGCACAAATCCGAGAGTGGGCTGTGGGGAGGGGAGTGAGGCCCTCCTCACTCACACGCCAGCCTCGGGGCATAGCTTACCTTCACTTAGTGATTGAACGAGAGAGCTACTTAACAGATTTAGATTGGGGTTTTTTTTCTAGAATTTGCTTGAACATTCCGGTTGATTGTGCGATTTCTCTCATTGAGCTAAGAATCGTAGTTCATTTGCAGGAGCGATATATTCACGCGCATCTGAGACAGAGGCTGCGGGCTGAGGAGAAGGGGAAGCGTGATGTCAGGAGTGGGGAATCGGTCTACCTCTGTGTTTTGGAGTTAACCTTACCTTTGCTTAGCTAGCAATACCTTCTTGTTTATTGATTTTTAAAGTCTGTCCTGTCTCACTACTACGCGGGTGGAGCCGTGGGGGACAGCTAGTACAGTATATATTTGTGTACAATATTTGACAGTGAATAATTTAGTATATCATGAATTTTAATTATAGTCTCTGATGTTAAAAAGTATAATTCCATAGACAAATACAGTGCCTTGCAAAAATATTTGTGTTTGTCCTGTTTAATTGCATTACAATCTGGAATTAAATATGACTTTTTAGGGGATGTTGGAACCATTTGAGTTAAGCAACATGCCTACCACTTTGAAAGTACAATTTTTTTTTTGTGGCACAAACAATATTTAAGACAAAAAAACAGAAATCCTGAGTGTGTATGGGTATTCAACCCCCAAAAGTAAATACTTTGTAGAGTCACCTTTTGTTACAATGCCAGCTGCAAGTCTCCTGGGGAATGCCTCCATTAGCTCAGCACATCCAGCGACTCAGATTTTCACCCATTCCTGAAGGCAAAACTGCTCAAACTCCTTCAAGCTGGATGGGCTGCGTTGGTGTACAACACACTTTAAGTCATGACACAGATCAGCATATACATTCCAGGAAGAAGGGAATGTCTTGGAAATGCTAGGCAACAATGAACTCATATAAATATATTGATTTGACAGAATGTATGCCACATGATTGCTCCATCTACACAAAGAAGCCATGTGCTATCAGGTGTAATGAAAGTGTAGGTAACGTTGTATTTTTGGGTACAGCTTTGCAATAGCAACTATTTGGGTATGTCAAAACCACTTCTCAAATTTTGCACCACACTTTGAATGCCTTTACAACATGTATTGTAGCAGGGTGAGGGATGACACTTATTGACACCAAACATAATTGGGGTGCCAACCGGACAAAACCCCATTTAATACGCTGCCACAGAAAATAAATAAAATGTTTAACTAAAAGGAGTATGTAGTGTTGTAGTAAAGATCGGAGTTTTGCCATTGTGGGGATAACTACAAGGTGTCTGTGTGACATTCATCATTAGCTTGTCAGGTCTGTACTGAGATGCCATCTCTTAGTAGAGCCCGTCCTTTATACTGGCCTGATTGGAAGTGGCTGAGCTTCTTTAGCTCCATTGCCATCAAGGGGTAGTTTCTTGAGGCTATGAGGAAAAATGGAGACCATTAGTGACAATTCCCCCTTTGTCCGGAGGTGGTGCTACATACCTTAGGTGAGTCCAGAAGGTGATTCTCTGATGTACACACACAACAGTAGATTTATATGTACATTAACTCCATGGGACATTATGCATTCATGCAAATCACTAGTTTTCCTGGATATTTTGAATTGATTGATTGATGGCACGCATATGGAGATCATTGCTCCAAGTATGAATGAGCACACATTTGTGAATCACAAGTGTTATTGCAGAATCAACACACAAGTGGTTATGGGTGCAAATGGTATTATTCTTTATATGGTTGCAATGAGGCCTGGCTCAACACATGACTCTAGAATACTCCATGAGCGTGGCATAAATATTTTATTTGAACACAATCATTTCCACCCAGGATATAATCTTCTTGGGTATAAGGAATACCCTTAGAAGAGATGGCTGATGACTCCTGTTTCTTACTTTTAAAATTATTATTATTAATGTGAATTTTTCCTTGGAATTAATAAAGTATCTATCTATCTATCATATAGTGCCTTTCATATCTATCTATCTATCTATTGTGAAAGCTGGCCCTGGCACAGACAGACGAACAGCATATTTTCACCCACACACCGTTTATTTACAACACTATTATTTACAGTTTTTGCTCACGTGCACCCCCAGTGCCTTCTTGCACCGATTTCCCCAATATCCAGGCCCACAGTCTCTGTACCTTCCTGGCCTCCCGTTGTCTCTCTCCAGCTCTGTCTGCTTCCTCCCGACATCCATCAATGACTGGAGGGAGGCGGCCCCTTATATAATGCTCCCGGATGAGCCCCAGGTGTTCCCGGTATCCCCTCCTTAGCCACGCCCCAGCGTGGTGGAAGTGTCGGCTGTCCTCCTGGCAGCTCTCCGGGCGCCACATAAAGTCTTCCCCCCAGCACTTCCTGGTGTGGCGGAAGTGCTGGGCTCCAGGGACAATTAGGCACTGGGGCGCCACCTGGCGGTGGCCACGGGTCCCTACAGGGCTGGGCTTCAAAGCCCCCTACCCGTGGCCCCCTGCATAACCAGGATGGACGCCCACACTCGGTCTGGAGGAGGCACACGCCCTCCTCTGGTCCTCCAAGGCGTCCCAGCCGAGGACCACACGGGATAAACCGGCATCGGGGCGCCGCCTGGCGGTGACCACGGGCCCCTACAGGGTAGGGCTTCCATGCCC
Organism: Polypterus senegalus; assembly: GCF_016835505.1. Taxonomy (NCBI): domain Eukaryota; kingdom Metazoa; phylum Chordata; class Cladistia; order Polypteriformes; family Polypteridae; genus Polypterus; species Polypterus senegalus. The sequence goes on along the minus strand of NC_053167.1, from coordinate 1,566,548 downwards.
TCGACCCGTGGCCCCCAACAGAACCAGGACGGACGCCCCCTCGCGGTCTGGAGGAGGCACAAGCCCTACACTATCTATCTAGTGTCTGAAGCCCCAACTTCCTATTGGGCACATATTGGCTGAAAACCTGCCCAGACAGAAAAGCTGTATATTACGACAATGTGAAGTATATATTTCTTCTGCTTCTTTTGGCTGCTCCTGTTAGGGGTTGCCACAGCGGATCATCTGTCCGCATATGGATTTGGCAAAATTTTACACCGGATGCCCTTCCTGATGTAACCCTCCCCATTTATCCGAGCTTGGGACTGGTATGAAGAAACACACTGGTTTGTGCATCCTTTGTGGCTGGGTTTATCTATCTATCTATCTATCTATCTATCTATCTATCTATCTATCTATCTATCTATCTATCTATTATGGTGAAATCATAGTTTTAGTACCAGAAAACTACAAAGTGTCATCATGATGTCCAAAGAAACTACTAAACACCATTATGAGTGGCATTTATGCAGCTCGGGGTGCTATACAATTGTGACGTCATTCGTTGTCAAAGGTGAAGTCCTATTCCACCCTAGGAGTAACTGTAGGGTCTTTCATAAACATTTCTCATATCCTTCTCTGGGGTACAACAAATTCTTATCCTAGTTGGAGTTTTAGTGCAACACCCAGGAGTAATTCTGAGATTTTAAATTATTATGTGCAATGGCTTCATCTTTTTTCTAGGTGTTGCGGTGTTTAAATCATACTTTTTCCAGAATAACTGGTTATTTTAATTGACTGTACAAAGAGCCAAGTTTGCACTTTCTGAAAGAATCAAGAAGAGTCATAGTCTTTAAATAAAAAAGAAAATGATCTCACTCTCTTGGATAAGATGAACCATCTTTTCACAAAGTTAAATGATTGCAAATATATGCTAATGGCCCAGCTAATGGATAACAATGAGCTTCAGTGACTAGGTGGGCGTAATTTTATGCTTCTAGAAATGTTAGAGATATGCAATTTGCTGAAAATGTTCATACTTCGGTTGTTTTAAACAGAATATTTTCCACTATATATATTGAGGTTTGCATTTGTATTGCTACACTGAACAGTTTCCCAAAGACAATAAATTAATTGAATCACAGATTTAGTTTTATGAATTATAATAGTTTTCCATATTTCTTATTAAAAGTGATATTAGGAAGGGATATATTAGAGGGCATCAAAGCCAATGATTTGAACCCTAGTATGTGGATGACCCTTTCAATGGGTAGCAGCCCAGAGTGGATAGACTGAAAGCCGAAACAAGGATGCAATTGAAAAGTCTGTCTCTCCAAAAATGGGCATGGAGTGGACATCATTTGGGACGGCAGAACAAAGTATGACAGCAGAACAACTAAAGTGATCTGAAAAAGAAAATGGGAGAAATGTCAACTTGGAGGACATGTAGGTTAAAGGATCTTTGAGATGCTCCACTTTCCAATTAAAATGGTGTACATTTCCATAGCTTCTTCAAAAATCGATGGCACATAACATAACATATAACTTGTAGGTGGAAGGGATATCAAACTTGATGACTGTTGTTGCCTAAATATGTCAGTTTACATGAATAGGATTTTGCAGGGAATGCCAAAATACTCAACTCTATGATGACTTTCCAGCAGTTTTACATTTCCAGAATATTATCAGCTTGTCCCTTTTTTGGCAGCCAGTAACATGCTGTGTGACAAAGCCAGTGCTGCACAACTGCTCTCATGGTAGGGTGATTTCAGTCTTAATCTCTGCCCATTTTTCTTTTTTCGCCATTCTGTCGTGGTACTTAAAGCTCAAAATATCAGGGAGATGAGCCTCTCTTCTGTTTGTGAGGTCCAAAACACCCACAGTCCTTATCTCTCATGTCCGTATTATATGCATTGTTCTTCTGCCCCTACATCTTAAGACAAAATCAAACCCTAGACAGACTAGTCGGACTGAGGCACTGGGTATGTCACACTATACGACAGATGGTCGGGCTGCCTGCGCCTCACTAAGATCAGGTAAATGAGGTCTATGACCGAAAATTTCTGGAAAAGTCATGTAATGTGATAGGGTCTTAACAGAGCTGCTTGTATTTTTAACTCAGATGATTGGAATTTTTTGGAAAATATCTTAAGGTGCGTTTGGATGTATTGTGAACTGGGCATGAAAGAAACTGATGTGAGAGTATTAATCATGGGAGTTCTTTTAGCCATACTACTAGGTGCCCAGTTGGATGGATAGATAGATAGATAGATAGATAGATAGATAGATAGATAGATAGATAGATAGATAGATAGATTCATGCATGAAGATCCTCCATCGGACTCCGCTCACCTTTCTCTCTGTAGTTCCAAGAAACCGCCCAGTGACAGTAACTGGCCCCTACTCATGATGCTTTCAGAGACTCTGTTCCTTCTGGTCCAGTCCAACAAGTACCTAGAAGCAATGGCGTCAGATGAGAAGCAAACCTTCTGCATGTTGGGCATCCTTGATCTTGTCCAATTTGACAGAGCCTTAAAAGTAGAAAAGCCAAGTAAGCTAACCAAGCAGTTTGCATGCTTCTTTTCTGTTCTTGTGCCCTCGAACGTTTAATTTAGTTCTTCTGTTTGGACTTTAGCATTAAATGGGATGGCCTGGTTGGTCCCCCAACTGCTCTGCTCTTTTGTCCATGCACAAGAGATGGATAGAACTTTATCGGAGTGACTAATTGATCTTTGTGCCCTGTGCTGACCAATAAGTCCCATCTCAGCCTAACCTTATACTGTATGAGATCACATCAGTTCCATTTCGTATACCTTTGTTTTCTGTTCTAGTTGTTTTAAGACAGTAACCAGTTCTGGCTGGATGCTAGCTGGTCAGAGAGCACACTCCAGGAATTATTGATATGGGATGAATTTTGAGTTTCCAGATTAACCTAACAGGAAACCAGAATACCTGGAGAACAGATAGGAATGTGAAAACACGGTAAACAAAAGTATGAATGGGTACCAATAGGAGGTGACATTTCCTAAGTATGTAATAGGTCACCCAGGCTGACAGTGGATAAGGACATTTATATAAAAAAGGGGGAACTTGCAGGTAAGAAACGAGCAATCAGTTTTCAATCTCAACACTAGGGGGCTGGCATACCAAAATAGGAGAGTGTCTGACTTTCAGTTTATAAATAAGAAGAAAAATACAAACCACTGTGAAAATACCCAAGGTTCCACTTTAGGCTATACAGTCCCAGAACAGGATATGTCAGCCTGTGCTTCCTTCATACTGAATACTCAGCCAAGAAGTTGCCCATTTGTCTTTGAGAAACTAGGGTGCAATTGTCCCACGGACTACCAGAGGGCATTATAGAATGAAGACCTCGGGCCATAAGAACCCCATTCCTGGTTCTGAATGTGATTTCACACCAAACCAAAAGTGATCACGGAAAAGGGTTTAAAGTCAACTCATTGCAAGAGTCTAGTTGAGTGCAAAAAAAGTACAGAAGGAACTAGCACTCAGCTAGCAGCTACGTAGAAGACAGTAAGAGAGAAAAAGGTGTGTGAAGAAGAGTACCGCAAACATTAGTACTATTGTGAGCCATTGATAAGTCACGTGTCACCAGCAAAAAATTGCTCAGGGCTATGCTCCTCTCCATTTTATTTCATCACAAGGAGAGAACCTGCAGCCTCTGAATCAGTAAGTAGCAGCTTGTCCAGCAGAGCTAATAGGACTTCATTCATCTTAATGGCCAATTGCTTGTCCCTCCTGTTAAACTCCCCTGAGCAAATCCATTTGTCTCTGCTCAGGAGGATGCTCACAGTGACTCCCCCTTTCTGCTTACTTGTCCTAACTAAAATGGCAACAGTGGGATGCAATCTGTAATGGGTAAAAAAAAAATACCAACCCTCAACATTTTCCTGTCCTAGGCAACTACCTAGCTCACCTGCGGGTGGAACCACCTGAGATTATCTATGTTCAAAGGCAAGGACAGCTTTCAGCAACCCACCCTTCATCTTGCATCAAGTGTCAAGACTGTGAAATACAGATCAACCTGAAGAAGGGACTTATTTTTCCAGAAGAGGTGGCAGTAACCTCACTTCAACTAGACATGGTTTTTCTGTCCAGGAGTACGGAAACTATTGAGGTGGTTGAACTAACAGTACCCTGGGAGGATAGTCTGGCTATCTCCTACCAATTCAAAAAGGCCAAGTAGCAGGATTTGATTAATGAAGCTGTAGTCAAAGATGGCATACATTCTTATATCCCATCGAAATTGATTGCCGTGGCTTCCCAGCAACATCAGCATGTTAGAAAGCTACAAGGGAGATAGCCATGGCAGCCAAGACTGGCTCAAGAAGGTTGTGGCTGACAAGAGCTCGCAGTTGGAACCTGTTTGCAAGTGAGTGCTAACTTAGCCATCATTGCACCGCTCAGGCATAGTGTACAGGTTAAGGGGCAAAACGCTTGCGAGCCTGAGGTACCTAGTGAAGATGCACATGGGTTTTCCAACACTCCCCATGCCCTGATTTGCCACCAGGAAAGACCTTCAAGAAGACAAAAGCATGGTTCACGATTTCAAGTACCTCCTGTAGTTTCTGCTTGTAGCAAAGCATCTTCGATGTTTACTTTATCTGGCAGAGGAGGCTCTGTGCAAAGGCACTAACAGATGTGTCTCTGTGTAGCCTAGAGTAAATTTTCCCAAAGTAAAATTCTGGTTAAAAAAAATCTAAAAAAACTTAAATGCAATGCACTATTTGAATAATTTACCATAGCATACTGAAGGAATGAACTGTGATGCAAAACATTTCTTGTCAGAAATGGAAAGATATCTATTAACTTTACAGTTCAATTAAAACGAATAAAACAAATCAGATAAATATAAACGATATGCCGTGGTGGGATTGTGCACCACGACTATTATTTAATTTGAGATTACAATGTAAAATGGTTTTATTCCAAGCTGGACTCGCGTAAATTTGGGTTACCAGCGCTCCCAGTCCCGGCTCAGGATCTCCATCACATCCGGAATCTTGTTAGCAAATGCTGGAAAAGTGCACAAGACGATGATGAGGCAAGTAGCGTTTGGACACCCTTTAGAAAAGTCAATACAGACTTTGCATGTTCTCCTCGTGCTTTAGAGAATTAAAATCTGGTCCAATGGCGCATATGTTCGGCTGTCTATTCTAAACTGAACGGAAGTACCCCGTGCTGGGTGGTTTTCTGGCTCCGCATCACCGCTGTCTTATGCTTTATAAACTGTTTCATTTAAATGTAAAAAAGATATTCGGATAGACACGCGTGAAAAAGCTTCTCAGCCCGAATACGCACGCATCACAGTTAATCTTCAACGAGATTACACAATCCCGCCTCCCGTAGCCTCTGATTGGTAAATTGAGGACTTTCCCTCTCAATTCACCAATAGGACTGTGGGATTGCCGAAAAGTAGGAGGAGCAAAAGTGCGTTTCCGGTCAGAGCGCAAGGCACAAAGAGGAGCGGCTGAGCAGCGTCGTTTATTGGAATCGTACTAATTTGTCAGACTTTGATCGCGCCGCAGCTATTTAACATTACTTTCAGAGAGGGAGTTTGGAGGCATTCGTCATGGCAGCGGAGATGGAAGCTGAGTTCTTAGAGATCGACGAGAGTGGGAATTGGAACTCCGTTTACCAGGTGAGGGACAGGACCGCATCGGATATGGAAGGGAACCCGGAAGATCGAGGGGGTGGGGGAATCATGAAATATAGTTACAGTAAGTGTGTGTGTGCGCGCGCTTGGCTGTTGTTTATAAGTTGCCGTTTAAAAAAAAATGACTGATCCATTAGGGACAAATTCAGCGGTTCCCGCTGAAATGGTTCGAAAAAGAATCCATATGAAACAGGGAAACGGTGTTGGTGAAATAAACCGTCCGGACTTGCCTTCGTGTGCAAGGTCTCATCAAATCACGTTTTCGTGTTCATTTTCCCAAAATTGTATTAAAGGTCGACATTTCGTGTTCCCACAGGCTTGTTTACTGGCATGTTGTAACAAAGTGAAATTTCTGCTAGCAGTTGCCGGTGCTGTATCTTGGTGTGCACTATTGAAAACGACCTCCTTGAGCTGGGGCTCATTACGTGCGCTGTATTATTTTGTGGTGTGATTTAATTACGACATTAGTTTGCCATTTCCATCTTTCTAAAGAATAGTCCATTTTTTTTCTAGCTAAATTTGTTGACTTGTTTTTTTTTGGTATTTCATAATAGAAATGCAGCAGATATAGCCATCCACCAACCCGTCCAGTTTCGACCCCGTGTAATCCCGTGCGGTCGGAGCTGATCCCGGCAGCATGGGACATAAGGCAGGACCAAGGTTTCAAGGGCGTGCCTGCGCCGCACATGCATGAAAAAGAGGAAAACTTCTGTTAATATAACGGTCTCGCTTCCAGTTCTGCATTGTAGACCTAATTTGCATAATTTTAATTCCGAGTAATTTCGTGTATTGCCTTAGATGTCATTGTACGGCTTTATTTGCTACTTTATTTAGTTTTCTCACCCTTTTTGGCAGCTTATATTCGTCAGATGTGTTTAGGTAATGGTTTAACAATGAGAGTATTGAAATATGTCCTCTTAATCAGCTAGTTATTTTAAATTAGATTCTAGTTTCCCTTGATGTGCCATCAATCCACTTTCAAACCAGTTTAATCCAGTTTTATTTACAACACTACGCAAAAAGGTGGAGGGGACAGGTTACAGTAAATTAGGTATTTGGCTTTACCATAAAGGTAGATCTTTATATTTAGATATATCTGAGTATTAATCTACTTATACAACTGCTGTATATATGATGGGTGATTAGAAAAGCTTCAAGTCTGACCTATTCAGAGAAATGCTAGCAGCACAACAAAACCATTTGTTTTTCTGTGCAGTTCTTGTGATCACAAATACCATTTATTTAACATTCACATAGCTGTTCATTGGCAGACAAACAAGTTTGTCTTTATTGTAGCTGCTTTGAAGTCTTCATCGTGGGCATAACATGTCCTAGGGAGGTGATACTTTAGATATGGGAACAAGCTGATAAATATAGAAAGCCGGGTCTGAAAAGTACAATTTAGTGTGACCTTGCTTTGCACAACAGCATTTGCAAAATGTGCAACTTTGAGTGGGGGTATTGTCGTGAAAGGGGGTGGTCTTCAACTTTCCCTACTGCCTTTCTCAGATTGCAGCCATTGCCAAAGCAACCCAATGTAATATTGACCAGTTACACAGGCCCTAAGAAATACACCCATGTGTCCTTGATGTTGCAGGTGTTATTTTAGACCTTACATTTGTTTGATATACATTCATTGTTTCAGTTGTTCTTTGGGTCATTATGATGTTTCCCCAGATATGAAAAGCTTCTTCAGTTGCTCAGAGATTAAATGAATTAGTTGAAGATTCATTGCATACAATACTTCAAAGAAAATCTTAATTTTAGGAGTCAACATTCTGGACGCCCGTCCTTTACGGACCTCTTTCATGTGTAATTGTTTATACTGCTATCTAATGTACCATCACTCCGAAGTTCTCAGTTATGATCTACTTCATGATGGAAATACTTTTTCTGCCATGGATTATTTATGGTTTGCCAGCCCCGGCTCAACTCTGTCACAATGGAATTTTGCAGGCCATCTCTTGACTGTGGTACATGAAGTGGCTTTGGTCCTGGTACACCTTAATTAAAAGTACATTTTTGAAAATATTTTTTTCTTTGCTCTAGCCGTTAGAACTTTACTTATTGCATTTTTTTATGGTTTTGAGTATCAATGCTGACTTGCTTCTAAAACAAGAATTAGACACAGATGACAAATACCAAAAACTTAGATTCACCAATGAAATATAATCATTTTTCCCAGTGTACTTTGTAGTTGTGTTTGAGTAAAAATTTTTAATATCATGTTTTCAGGAAGAATTGAGATAAAACGTTTATGACATTGTAGAAGAGTCAAGAATCCTGTCTTCATTTCAAAAAGTGACTCCCATGAGGCTTTAGGTTTCCTGTTTGTGTGTGTGTGTGCTGATAATTCAGGAAGTAATAATATTTTAGCTAAAAAGCATGTATTTTGAAAATAACATGTGGATAATGGACATGTGGATTACGTGATTTTTTATTTTTTTAATTTTAATTCTTCCCCATATACACATCACTTGCTGTTGTATAGCACTAACCTTCCATTATGTCTTAAACTTCTTTCTCTCCGTTTTGCTGAAAACGTGACATTAAAATTTTTTCTTAGTGACCACTACAAAGTACACGGGCTAAGTAATGTATAAAGAAATCATTTCTGGGTGGAGTATTCCTTTAAAAAGTAGCACTGATGAAGACACCTGTCAGGTTCAGGCTTAAAGCTTTTGATCACTCTTTGTATTTATGGGTGTGACTGACGGATTATTCTTGAATGTGCGCAGCCAACCTAAGGAAAAGTTGCTTTCACTAATTGGATCCACCTTGGGGCCTTAAGCACCAGAAAACTCCAACCTCGCCAAAAAGTGAATTTAATTGTGAGGAAAAAATGGAGGAAACCACAGTGCTGTTTTACATTTACTAGGGAGACATCTCCCGTCTTCTTTCCAATCTTTGATGGATTCAGAATTACACAGGTGGTAGCGCGTCTTGTCTGCAGCTTAGAACCAGCATGATTCGAGTCCTTTCTATATCCTTTTGATTTTAATCTTGGATCTTATTTATTGCTAAGTGATTTTTTTTTTTTTTGCTTTATCATCTTTAAAAATCTCCTTATTAAATAGCAAAGCAAGTAACGTTTTTTAAAGTCTCAAGTGTTGTGAAAGTAAGGGAGGGAAAGCAAAGTGTTGTTTACAATTAACTAAATCTGTTATCTACTAAGGTAGTTCTAGTTCTGTAATTTGTGTGTGTGTGTAATATATACACTTTATGGCTAAAAATATTTGGCCACCCCTCCAAATTATTGACTTAATATATTTCTGCTGCACCCATTGTTAACAAGTGCACAAGACAAGCACATAGTCATGCACTCGCCATTGACAAACTCTCGCAGTCGAGCAGGTTGTGCTGAAGAACTTGAGTGACATTACTTGTGGCACTGTCATAGGATACCACTTTTGCTTCTAGTCAGTACGTGAAATATCTGCTCTGGTAGATCTGTCCTGGTCAACTAAGTGCTAAGCATCAAGGGGCTACAACAGCTCGGCCATAATGTGGTAGACCTCACAGACACCCAAAGAATGGTCTCTGAAGCACATAGCATGTACAAATGGACTATACTTTGTTTTACCACTCACTGCAGATTTCCAACATCTACAAAAGAACTCCGCATTGGGAGCCCCATGAAGTGTGTGTCCATGGCCAAGCAGCTGCACACGAGCCTAAGATCACGATGCAGTTCCAAGTACAGTTGACTGTACAAGGCCTCTGGATGAGATCGCCACGTGCGCTTAATACAATACAATACCATTTATTTTTGCATAGCCCAAAATCACACAGGAAGTGCCGCAATGGGCTTTAACAGGCCCTGCCTCTTGACAGCCCCCCGGCCTTGACTCTCTGAGAAGACAAGGAAAAACTCCCAAAAACCTTGTAGGGAAAATGGAAGAAACCTTGGGAAAGGCAGTTCAAAGAGAGACCCCTTTCCAGGTAGGTTGGGCGTGCAGTGGGTGTCAAAAAGAAGGGGTCAATATAATACAATACACAGAAAAGAACAAATCCTCAATACAGCATAAAAATAAAAATTTTAGAAGTACGGAGCGGAATTTAACAGTAGATGATATCACATAATAAGATTTGGATATTTTTAGAGTCCTGCAGACCTCATCCATCAAGCTGCCTCCCCATTTGGCCATTCCACGGCTGAAACAGTGCTGGGCCAGCCAATCCGATGAAAGGACCCTCTTTCCCATGATTCCTGTGATCCTCCATCAGGGATGACTTTACCATAGGCAGGCAAACAACTTGGCAGGTGGGCCGTGGCACCAATTGCCACATTTGAGTACCGAGAACAGAAACAGAATAGGTGAGGGTTAGTATTCAATTATAACTATCGTGTTACTGTTACTTATGTTTTAGTGCTAATGACTAACAGAGATGCAGTCTGTACACTTAATCAGCAGTTCTAGTCAGGATATGCTAAACTGAAGTAGTGAGTCTTCAGCCGGGATTTAAAAGCTGAGACCGAAGGGGCATCTCTTATAGAAGCAGGAAGACCATTCCACAGTTTAGGGGCCCTGTAACTAAAAGCTCGACCTCCCACTGTTATTTTATTAATCCTTGGAATCATAAGCAGACCGGCATCTTGAGATCTTAATGTGCACTCAGGTTTGTAAGTCATGATAAGTTCAGACAAGTAAGCGGACCTTGGCCATTTAATGCTTTATATGTTAAAAGGAGGATTTTGAAATCTGCCCTAAACTTAACTGGGAGCCAGTGTAAAGATTTAAGAACTGGAGTTATGTGTTCATATTTTCTTGTTCTTGTAATAATTCTTGCAGCTGCATTTTGGATTAACTGGAGGCTGTATAGAGAACAGTTTGAACAGCCAGTGAACACCGCATTGCAGTAGTCAATCCTACTAGAGATAAATGCATGAATTAATTTCTCAGAATCCTGTTTATTTAGAAAGCGCCTTAATTTCCTAACATTTTAAGATGGAAGAAACATGTTTTGGACAACTTTGTAATATGTGCTTTAAATGACATGCTAGAGTCCAAGAGAACTCCGAGATTGCGGGCTGATTCAGTAAAATTAATTGGGATTCCAACTGAGTTAAACGATGACAAAATATTGCTGTGATCAGCGCCATTCCCTCCAACAATTAACATCTCTGTTTTATCTGTATTTAAAGACAAGTAGTTCTCATTCATCCACTCCTTTAATTCACTAACACAACTAATTAAAGACAACATCGGAAACTTATTTGATTTAAATGAAAGGTATAACTGGGTGTCATCTGCATACGAGTGAAAATTAACATTATGTTTCCTAATGAGAGATCCCAGTGGAAGCATGTAAAGTGAAAACAGTAAAGGTCCCAGTACTGAGCCCTGCAGGACACCATATTGAACTTCTGTGTATAATGATGGAGTACTGTCAGCACATTTCTGTACATATTGGAATCGATTTGATAAATAAGAACTAAACCAAGCGAGCACGGGCCTGTAAGCCCAACGTCGTTTTCTAGCCTGTGCAGTAAAATAGAATGGTCAATGGTGTCAAATGCTGCACTTAAGTCCAACAACATAATTACAGTGGAGTTTCCTTCATCAGAGGATATCAGAATGTCATTTACAACCCGTGTTAGTGCCGTTTCTGTACTATGACCAGTGCGAAAACCAGACTGGAATTTCTCAAATAAATTGTAATGCGTAAGGTGTGACTGAAGCTGACTGGCGACTACTTTTCTAGTATTTTAGAGAGAAACGGTAAATTTGAAATAGGCCTATAATTATTTAGTATGTGTGGGTCTAGGTCTGAATTTTTAAGTAATGGTTTAATGACTGACACTTTTAGTGCATCAGGTACGGTGCCATGCAGTAATGAACTATTGATAATGTTTAGAATAGGCTGCAAGAACATCCATTGCACTTTTTACTAGTTTTGTTGGCACTGGATCTAGGGAACAAGTAGTGGGCTTCATTTTAGAAATTAAAGTTAAGACTTCCTGCTCAGTTACAGGATTAAAATTATTAAAGTGCTGAATGCAATTTGAGACAGGGTCTGCTAAGCTAGTATTTGGTTTGTACTGTGATGCAGAGATCTGGGATCTTATATTTTTAATTTTCTCATTGAAGGAGTTCATAAAGTCTGTACTGCTAATATCTGTTGGTATTTTGCACTGTTAATAGGAGTGCAACATGTCAGTCCTGAAAGTTGACCATTCAGTTACCGAGCCTAGTTAAACACAATAAAACATTCATTAAAATAGACTACGGTGAAGAATATAGTCTTCAAGGTTGTGGGTTCCAGCAGCTGCGGGGCATCTGTTGGTGAAGAAAGATTCACAGATTTTGACTTTGCTGACGATGCTGTGATCTTCACGGAGTAAATGGAGGCTCTGATCAGGGGTCTCGAGAGACTGAGCGAGGAGTCGGAGTGTCTGGGCTTACGAGTGACCTGGATAAAAACCAAGATCCAGGCCTTTAATGACCTCTTGGGTACGGTCATAAGCAGTGTGTCTGTCTGCGGAGAGATTGTTGACCTTGTTGAGAGTTTTTCTTAACTCCGCAGTGACATTCATGTCTCTGGTGACTCTTCCTATGAAGTCAGTAGATGGATTGGGAGAGCAATGGGGGTCATGAGGTCGCTGGAAAGGGGTGTGTGGTGCTCCCGATAACTATGCAAAAGGACGAAGGACCAAGTCTTTAGAGTCCTGGTGCTTCCTGTCTTGCTATATGGTTGCGAGACATGGATGCTATCAAGTGACCTGAGACGAAGACTGGACTCCTTTGGTACTGTGTCTCTCCAGAAAATCCTTGGGTACCATTGGTTTGACTTTGTGTCAAATGAGCGGCTGCTCATGGAGTACCGAGTGAGGCACATTACCTGCATTGTGAGGGAGTGTCACTTACGGCACTATGGGCATGTGGCGTGTTTCCCCGAGGGTGATCCGGCAAGTAAGATCCTCATTGTTAAGGGTCCGAGTGGCTGGACCAGGCCAAGTGGTCGCCCACATAACACCTGGTTGCGGCAGTTAGAGGGTCATCCCGAGTTGTTTCATTGTGTAGTGGGTGCGGCAACGCACTGTACCAGTGCATGCTCCCCAACTTGACTTGAAGAGTATAGTGAATAAATGTTTAATACATACATACATGCATGCATGCATGCATGCATGCATGCATACATACATATTGACTGCTCTGATGTACCTGTATGTCTTTAGCCTTCCCTATTCTTTTTTGTTTTTTGTGCAGATTGCCATTGTTCTGCCAGTCTTGTGATATTGATTCCTTATTCTTGTAAATCCGAGAAATCTGGCCATGATGAACGGCGTAATGTTTCGCAACAGAGACCTGACTCTCCTTGTGAAGTCTGTTTAAGATGGCGAACCCGGTGAAGGTTCACGGACTTTTTGGAGATGCTGTGCTGCTTCTGGAACTGGACACTTTGACATTGTGCATTGCATGCAATCTGAAGACTACCATAGAATTTTTGAGTGCAGAGTAGGGCCCAGTGTCAGTTAGGAGTCAAGGGTCTTCCGGCAGGACAATGATCCAAAGTATACTTCAAAAAGCACACAGAAATGGGTTTAAGACAAAACAATGGAGAGTTCTGAAAGTGTTCAGTGGCGAGTCCAGATTTAAATCCTACTGAACACCTCTGGAGCGATGTCAAAACAGCAGCTGGGAGAAGGCACACTTCAAATCTGGGAGAAATGGATTAGTTGGTCAAAGTAGATGTGGTTGAAATTTCCAGTAGAGAGGTTTTAACAAACTCATTTATGGTTACAGGAAGCGATTTCTTTTTGGTTATTGTTTGGAAATGGAATGCTGCCAAGTATTAAGTTGAGTGTGCCAATAATTTTGCCAAGTCCATTTCAGTTGTTCAGCGTGTAATGATAATAGATTAGATTTAAACCAAAGAAGTAAACATGTAAATATCAAAGCATTTGTTAGTGTAACAATTTTCTGGGAGAAGCAGTGCATTTTCTGAAAGTACAGGGGTGCCAATATTTTTAGGTTGTGATGGTCAGGTGTCTGTAAGGTTGCGGCCATATTGCGTGTGCGTGTGCGTGTGTGTCCAAATCCTACTTTTTTTTTACTACTCAATTATGTTACCAGAATTCAAAATAAGTTCTTTAGGATAGGGGCCGCCAATTCCAGCCCTGGAGGACCACTGTGGCTGCAGGTTTTCATTCTAAACCTTTTCTTAAGTGCCCTGTTTTTGCTGCTAATTAACTTCTTTTGAATTAATTGGCTTGTTCTTGAAGACTCGGATCCCTTAATTGTTTGTTTGTTTTTCCTTAATTAGCAGCCAAACAATAATGAGATACAAAATGAACCAAAGCAACTGGTGTCCATTATACAATATCTGAAAATTAAAGAAAGATGAAGGTCTCAGGAATGTCGATCTGCTCAGGTCCCCAAAACATTTTAACAGGGTTCTTCGAAAGGAGAAAATCAACAATTTCGTAAATATCTGCTGATTCACCACGAGAGCAGCAACAAGCCACAAAATTAAAGAACGGGTTTAATTAACAATAAGAATTGGCACCTCATTAAGCTGCTGGTTGGAGTGAGATTGGTTGGAGTTTGAGGCCCTGACTTAGTTGCTCTTCTGTTGGTTCACTCGCTTCACATTTCTGTTTGGGTACCATTTGAGGAAAGAAATGAAGCAATTCGGAGAAACGATGAAGAAATTCAGGGGAACAAATCTTAAAAAAGCAATTCAATTAAAGTGAATTCACTGAAGTTAATAAGCAGAACAAACAGGGCACTCATTTAAAAAAGGGTTAGAATGAAAACCTGCAGCCACGGTGGTCTCCTAGGACCGGACTTGGCAACCCCTGCTTTAGAGCTTGCCATATCCAAAGTAATGGGAATTGGATATCATCTGTTTTAATAAAACACTAACGTCTGTGTGTCCTGTCCGTCAAAGCAGTCTAGTCTGTTTGGTCAGTTTGGCATTGGTGTTGTAACGAAAGAGGAAGTGCAAGTGTGAGAAGCATGAGGAGGAGTAAAGGCACACACTTAGAGTCGCTTTCAAGACATAAAGCATAAAAACTGGACAGAAGTTGAGAAAGGCGCCTTGAAAATATTGGCCGAGTCTGAGAAGCAGGCTTTATGGGAATGTGCTTGAGAGAGGGAGCGCCAGTGAAGAGAGGTTCAGACACACAGATACAGAGGAGAGGTGCTGAAAATACATGTAGGGCAAGAGATGGCATATATGTTTAAATCAAGAGTTCCCAAAGTGGTCGATATCAACCCCCTGGGGTCGATAGTTTCAATAAAAAAAATTTGGGAGTCGACGATAGCAAAAATAGACCCCCTTATTACTGCTATTTGTTTATTTCAAAATATCTATGATTCCAATAGGTACCTAATTAAGAAGTAAAATAATTTAAAAAAAAAAAACACACTCTTTTGATAAAAAAACACATTACATACCAAACTTGTGAACGAAAAGGTAAAATGTGTCATTAAAGGAGTCACACGTAAGAATGCATGAAAACTCATATAGCACAAACCATGTCTGTGCATTGTCTTATCGAACGTATCAAAGCAAGTGCGGACATGAAAAACCGTTGCATGTCCGCACTTGCTCGCGGTGGGACGAGACCACGGATTTTCGATATTAGCAGAATCTCAGTCTTGTACGGTCATGTTTTTATAAAACACTATAAATTGGTTCGTTTGATGTGACATTTACTTATTTGTGATTCGAACTTTGAATATAATTATTGAGGAGCAGTACTACGAACAAGAAAATCAGAGGATGCAGTTTATTTATTCGAGTTTGAACAAAAATCTTCTGTTTTAAATAAATGCATACTTGTTTTTTTTTTTATTACAGGAGTTGTTGAAATTTAAAAGTTTTTTTTTCTTCAGATAATATGACTGAACCAAAAAATAAATGCAGACAGTACAGCGTGGACTATTTGTACTTATTTTGAATTTACATATTTATTTCATAAATGTCAAAAATGTAAAAAAAGAAAAAACTCTGCTTGTATTTTTTTGCTTTAATTTTCTTTTCTTCGTGCTGGTTTTGATATTAAATGTTACACAAGATAATGCCATATTCTTTAGTCCTTTTATCTTTTTCAATCATTAATTACAAGTGATTAAAATGAAAAGTTTGATATCTAGCGAAATATTTTATATCGAGTACTGTACAAATGTATTAATTTGAGTAAGTAAAGCAGATGACTAGGGGGTCGATGGTTTTAAAAGTTTTTGTTAAAGGGGTCTGTGGCGGAAAAAAAGTTTGGGAACTCTTGGTTTAAATTATTCTGTTGCCTGTCTTCAACAGGTAATCTGGCTAGTAATGTAATCATATAATATAAGCAAATAACACTTTACAAAATATATAGAGTAATATTTTAACTTCTCAAAATAGTGAAAATGACTATTCAGTCTCATAGCATAAGAAAATTGGCAAAATTCTATATAATGTTCTTATCAAAAAAAGGAAATTATATATTATATGTTTCATATAAGGTCTAAGGGCCAATTTGTTAAAGGAGTGCTCTACCCAAACCATTTTTTTTTTTTTATTTTTAAAATTCGTATATTATATAGATTCATTACACACAGAGTGATATATCTCCAACATGTATTTCTTTTCATTTTGCTGATTTATGGCTTATAGCTAATGAAAACCCCAAATTCAGTATCTCAGAAAATTAGAATATTGTGAAGTTCAATATTGTAGACTCCTGGTTTCCCACTCCACTCGGCTGATTAACCCAAAATGCCTGCAACGGGGTCCTGAGCCTTGAAATGGTCTCTCAGTCTGGTTCAGTAGGCCACTCAATCAGACTACTGACTCGACAGTTGTCCAGAAAACAGTCACTGAGACCCTCCACAAGGAGGGGAAGCCACAAAAGGTCATTGCTAAAGAAGCTGGCTGTTCACAGAGTGCTGTATCTAAGCATATTAATGGAAGGAAAAAATGTGCCAGAAAAAGGGATAACTGCAGGAATTGAAAGGATTGTGAAGCACAGCCCATTCAAGAATTTGGGGGAGATTCACTGGAGTGGACTGCGGCTGGAGTCGGTGCTTCGAGAGCCACCACACACAGACGTATCAGGGACATGGGCTACAACTGTCACAGCATCCCTTGTGTCAATGCACTCCTGAAACAGAGACAACATCGGAAGCGTCTTACCTGGACTAAGGAGAAAACTGACTGGACTGTTGCTCGGTGGTCCAAAGTCCTCTTTTCAGGTGAAAGTAAATTTTGCATTTCATTTGGAAATCAAGGTCCCAGTGTCTGGAGGAAGAGTGGAGAGGCACAGAATCAAAGTTGCTTGCGGTCTAGTGTGAAGTTTCCACAGTGGGGGAGCCATGTGATCTGCAGGTGTTGGTCCACTGTGTTTCATCAAGTCCAAAGTCAGCACAGCCATTTACCAGGAAATTTTACAGCACTTCATGCTTCCCTAAATTGACAAGCTTTATGGAGATGCTGGTTTCATTTTCCAGCAGGACTTGGCACCTGCCCACACTGCCAAAAGTGCCAATGCCTGGTTTAATGACCATGCTATTAATGTGCTTGATTGGCCAGCAAACTCACCTGACCTAAACCCCATAGAGAATCTATCAAGAGGAAGATGAGAGGCACCAGAGCCAACAATGCAGACGAGCTGAAGGCCACGATCAAAGCGTCCTGGGCTTCCATAACACCTCAGCTGTGCCACTGGCTGATCACCTGCATGCCATGCAGCATTAATGCAGTATTTCATGCAGAGGAGCTGTGACCAAGTTTTGAGTGTGTACATGGACATACTTTTCAGTAGGCCAACATTTTTTGTATTAAAAATCTTTTTTTTTTTTTTGGTTTTATATAATATTCTAATGTTCTGAGATACTGAATTTTGAGTTATCTCTCTATATATGTATCTATCTATGTTCTGTTCAAAATGAAAACATGAGAATAGAAATTTCTCAACCATCAGTTCAGCAGTAATAGTTGCCAAAATTAAGAAATTGTTTTGGAACAAAAGCATTCGGCCCCCGAGGCCTCCCAGGAATGAACTGGAGGACCCTTGCAGCAGTATGGGGTTCGATATTTGCATATAGTACCAGTGACATAGCAGTGTACATACAGCTTAGTAAAAGAGAACCAGGTACGTGTGTGTGCGTGTGTTTGTTTGTGTGTGTGTGTGTGTATAAAGGTCTTGATGGCACATTTTGAATCTCCTCTGTTTGCCTGCTTATGGCAAAGCTGATGAAACACAATTGGTGGAAACATTTTTGGAATCACTGAACAGAAACATTGTCCAATGCCTGCTAGCATTTTACGTATGTCTGTCTGACTGTCTGTCTGTCTGACTGTCTGTCTGCCTCCACGGTACAAAAAGACTTACCTTTTGAGTTCTTTTTACATATGTGGGAAGAAGAAAGTCACATGGAGCAAAGATCAATTCGAGTAAGAGTTTGCATCTAAGTTGTGATTGCACAGCAGGTACATATTCTGGTTAACTTTGGGTACCCCCTCACATATGCATTTGCCACACACAATTGTGTTCTTAAAGCCAAGCTTAATTCAATTAAAATGCATTCAGTTGTGGCCAAAACTTTTGAGGATGACACAAGTATGGCTTTTCACAAAGTTTGCTACTTCAGTGTTTTTAGATCTTTTTGTCTGATGTTTCTATGGTATACTAAAGTGTAATTACAAGCATTTCATAAGTTTCAAAGATTTTTATTGACAAGTACATTGAGTTTATGCAGAGTCAGTATTTGCAGTGTTTGCCCTTCTTTCTTTAAGACCTCTGCAATTCGTCCTGGCATGCTGTCAAATAACTTCTGGGCCAAATCCTGACTGATGGCAGCTCATTCTTGCATAATCAATGCTTGGAGTTTGTCAGAATTTGTGGGTTTTTGTTTGTTTGTCTACCCGTATCTTGAGAAATGACCACAAGTTCTCAATGGGATTAAGGTCTGGGGAGTTTCCTGACCATGGATCCAAAATTTTGATGTTTTGCTCCCCGAGCCACTTAGTTATCACTTTTGCCTTATGGCCCGGTGCTCCATCATGCTGGATTGTTCATTGTTGGTCACCAAGCTGTTCTTGGGTGGTTGGGAGAAGTTGCTCTCAGAGGATGTTTTGCTACAATTCTTTCTTGAAAAACAATACTTGTGTCACTCTCAAAACTTTCGGCCACGACTGAAATTTCTAACCAGCTTAGCTATGGAAAGAAAATGACACATCATATAAAAGTTGATTAAAGTATGTAGGATATCTGTTACAATGGCCAAACAGTGCAGAAAACGCTTCCTAATCTGCACAAGTAATCCACTGAGGTTGGCGTGACACATTTTGACTATGAATCAGAGAGCAGTTTCTGGGTCTTGTTACCTTGAAGATGTCCAGTCGCAGTGGGTGACTGATTTACATGACTCCCTCCTGACTTTTTAACATTTTTAAATTTCCTATGGATAGGAAATTAACATGCCACCCAACAGTGCTGGTGGCAGCAGGCAGTTGCAATCTTGGTTTATCTTTTATCCTTTTTCCATTCTTTTAAACACAAAACATTACATAGAGAAGTCTCCCTGTTGCTTGTCCAGTTCAGAAACCTGGCTTTGCTTGCCCCCAAAACCCGTGATTCTGCATTGCATGCATTGTACTTTTGGATGAGTGCTCAATGGTTGTTAGTTCTTGTACTCACTACAGCAGAGTCTGCCTCAGTGGCTATCGGTCGTAGAGTGCTATAACCAAGCTGCTGAGAATGTCGGTCACCCTGCACAGCCATCCACCATGTGTGTGCTGCAGCTGTTCGTGACTCACTAAGAATATGCAAATGAAGGCTCTGACTGAAAAGTAATGTCGTGTAATCGGGGGTTTGACAAGTTCTCAGTATGACAATGGGGAAAAAAAATGTAAATACCCAGCTCTCTTTAAAAGTTTTGTCTGTTATGCTAGAAAAGAGAATGCAAAAACAATTAAATGTATTGTTAATATTTTGTTCCTTAAAAAATATAAGGATAGTTTTAACATGCTTATTTTTTTTTTTTAGTGAAATTAAAACAATACATTGTCAAATTGCTTGGTTTAGATAGATACTTTATTAATCCCAAGGGGAAATTCACATACTCCAGCAGCAGCATACTGATATAAAACCGTATTATATTAAAGCGTGATTATTAGTGATTAAAGCAGGTATAACAGACAATAACTTTTGTATAATGTTAACGTTTACCTCCCCGGGTGGATTTGAAGAGTCGTATAGTGTGGCCAATTAGGGGGAGGCAGCTTGATGGCCGAGGTCTCCAGGACTCTGAGCAAATCCAAATCCTGTTATGTAATATCATCTACTGTTGAAATCTGCTCGGCACTTGTAATATTTCTATTGTATTGAGGATTACTTGTGTTCTGTTCTGTGTATATTGTGTTGTATTTACCCTCTTTTTTATGACTATTTTTGTATAGCCCAAAATCATACACAAAGTGCTGCAATAGGCTTTAACAGGCCCTGCCTTTTGACACCAGCCTTGACTCTCTAAGAAGACAAGGGGAAAAACTCCAAAAAAAAAACCCTTGTAGGGGGAAAAAATGGCACTTCAAAGAGAGACCCCTTTCCAGGTAGGTTGGGGCGTTCAATACACAGAACAAAACACAAGTAATCCTCAATACAATAGTACAATAGAAATATTACAAGTACAAAGCAGAATTCAACAGTAGATGATATCTCATAATAAGATTTGGATTTGTTCAGAGTCCTGGAGACCTTGGCCATCAAGCTGCCTCCCCCTATTGGCCATTCCACAGCTGAGTCAGTGCTGGGCCAGCTAATCCAATTAAAGGACCCCTCTACCCAATGATTCTTGCGATGATCCTCCATCAGAGATGACTTTACCTTAGGCAGGCAAAAGAACTTGGCAGGTGGGCAGTGACACCAAGTGCCACATTTGAGTACCAAGAAGAGAGAGAGAAACCGAATAGGTGAGGGTTAGTAAGAAATGATAATTATCATATTACTTATAGTGCTAACTAGCAAAAGACCCGTGCTTCGCAGCGGCAAATTACTGCCTTAAAATTTTTATTAAACTGAGGGAAATTATTCCAATAATTATTTGTTAAGGATCTCTTTGTATACTACATTGTCAGTTCGGCCCTCCCGTTGTAATATGACCAAGCTGTGCGCTGAGCTTACTCTTGAGCATGCAACGTACAGTTGGCCATATGAACAGTAATCTTGTTTCAGATCTCACAGCTTGGATTGCTGCTCTCATAATCGGTTTGTTTCAATTACGACAGTATTTGTAGGACTTGTGTTGAAGAGACATTCGGCATCTGTCAAGCGTTGTAAGTATATAACCGGTTTCATCTAACTTCACATCCAGCTTTTGAGAGTTTAAACATTCATAAACATCAAAGTGTCCACTACTGAAATCGTCACCTGCCAATCTAAGATGAGGCATTGGCGGTTGTCGAAAGGTGTAAAATATTTGGCCATTCGGTACACTTGAAAGCGACAACCGAACAATTCGGCGGCAGCCATCAACTCACATGCAGATGCATAGGTGAAGGGTTTAAGCATTTCACTCTTCTAGTGCTCCTGTGTAGTATAATTATCTCCTGTACCGTCATCAGTCCACACCTTGAACCTGTCCCAGTCATTCAATACATAAGACACAATGTTCCTCCGGATATCAAGAGTGAGCCTGATATGGCCGTGCAATATGTAACAAAGAGAATGGAAAAGGTAGGTGGTATCTCCGGGCATGGAAACCACTCGGTAAGTGACAGTTCTTTGATCGATGGTGATCACCTTGATAGACATGTTAATGGGGGTATGGTTGGAATGATAAAGGAAATGGGTACCTGAACAATGTAAAGTAAGTCTAAAATACCTACACAATAACTATAATCGTAATAAATGAACAATAAAACAGCGGCGAAGCCGTGGATTAAATAAAAAGGCTGTAGTTATCAGCAGGGAGACGTGAATCCCGTGGCGAAGCAAGGAAGGGAATGTAGAGACTGGAGCGACGGACGGCCTTATATAGGCACGCAGCCAACAACGTGGGAGGCGTTGGGATGGGGGACCCAACGCCGCTTCACATGGTGACCGAGCTGCAGGCTATGGACGTATATATGTACGTAAATAGGATTCAGTTAGCGTTGAACCCGCTGCACAAATTTCTTGAAGATGGGCCCATAAGTAACAAAGACCGTTGAAAAGTTCAATACGGCGGCCGACAGTGGCGTCATACCATCAAAATATGTCTGTACATCGGTTTCATTTAGTGCAGGGAAGCCGCCTACCAAATTTTGTGAAGATGGGGCCATAAATAAGAAAGTTCAACATGGAGGACGTTGTTGACCTTTATGACCGTTATGTGTAGAATTTCGAAATGAAACCTGCTTAACTTTTGTAAGTAAGCTGTAAGGAATAATCCTGCCAAATTTCAGCCTTCTACCTACACGGGAAGTTGGAGAATTAGTGAGTGAGTGAGTGAGTGAGTGAGTGAGTGAGTCAGTCAGTCAGTCATTTGCCTTTTATTAGTATAGATGACTAACCGAGATGCAGTCTGTACAGGTAATCAGCAGCTCTAGTCAGGGTATGCTAAACTGAAGTAGTGAGTCTTCAGCCGGGATTTGAAAGCTGTGACTGAAGGAGTGTTACAATTAGTTTTCCAATTGGAGCACAGGCAGGGCGAGTGACTTGCTCATGGTTACACAGTGGTGTCAGTAGCGGGGCTGTGGAGTCGGTAGATAAATGCTCCGACTCTGAATCCTCAGTTTCTACATCTTCTGACTCCGACTCCCCGACTCCGACTCCTCTGTATGTATATACTATGCTAATGTATTTTCTACATCCATTGAAGAAAAGGAAGGCAACATACATGTCATTTCACCACAGAACTACTGGCTAGGAAGCCAACACTCTACTATAATGCCAGATTAAAGACAAACACAATGAAAACAAGGTTTTGCTTGTTTATTTTTTTTAAACAAGTGTCTGGATAGTAATACCAGGCATAAAAATCAGGAACAGGAAATGTATTGGTTCAAAAATACAAACCACAATCTTTGGTAGTTTTAACTTTTAAAACAAAAAAAAAAAGCTTAACTATATGAACTAAAAACAATATCTGGAAAACCTATATTAAACTTGGAATACAGTTATAGTTGAAGGAAATCATGAATCATGTTTGAATCCCATAGTCGGGTTTAAAGTTTGTTTATTCCCTTCACTTATACAAGTGTCTCTAGTCCTGCAAAAAACATTTACCTAATTATCAGCGAGAGTTAAAGCCCCCAAATATGCAGCGATCCGTGGCCGATTTTGCCACCGACCGATGTGCGTGTACAGTCGCGGCAATTGATTGGCGGCCGCAGATTGCGGATGTCCACATGAACGGGCAGATCCAGCCTGCCGAAAATCTCGACCACTGCCCCCATCCAAAGTAATGTGATGCCTCTGTCTGCTGCAGTGGCTGTCTCCTCTGTCAGCCAGCCGGAAGTTTAGTGCATTGTGTCACTCACCGGCCAGCTGATCAGTAGAACGAGCCTCTGCTGGAGACGGGTAGGGAGATCTGTGTTCTCGCTCTTCGGTCCCTTCACTAGCGCATAGCGAAGGGGAGCCGACGGAGCTGAGAACACACCAGATGATTTTTCAGGCGTTTGACGCGTGATGACTCGTTGAACGGCCGAAAAATCGGCAGTGCATCTGTAAATTTATGGGGGGCTTTAGGCTAGGTTCACAGTTCCCTGTAACGGTGGAACACAGCACAATGGAAAGCGGTGCCACACCTTACCTGTGCATTACATCCCATATAGTGACGCATACAGTCAATGAAAAGCATGCTTCATGGTTACTTGACATGTTCGTTTTGTGGTAACATTATGCACTGCATGCATTGGGCTTTATTCTTACAGCAGAGAAGTAGTTCATTATGACTGTTTGTGAATTGGGACATTTCAACTTACTTTTTTAATTCCCATTTAAATTTAGTAGGAGTCGGAGTCGGTTAACTTTTTTTGCCGACTCCGACTCCAGGTACCCAAAATTGTCTCCGACTCCACAGCCTTGGTCAGTAGTGGAATTTGAACCCACAACCTCAGGTTAAGTCCAAAGCCTTAACCACGACACTGTCAGGTCATGCTTAAATCATAGATTTTTTTTTTTCTCCTTTTTAATGATCTATCATCCAAAACATATGAGTTATTTTCACTTCTTTACTTTCTCTTCAGTTTCCTTCTGAGTAATTTATCAAACCAAATCGTTACATGATGAAACAAGCTAGATGTTGAACTGCTAGTTCCTTTGACATCTGTGTCTTATTGCTAATACTGAGAAATTAAAAAGGGTGAATGCAGCTGTTTAAGATTTAAAATAAGCAGTTAAGAGTTCAAAATCTTAACAAGTGACGCAACTGAAATTAAGCAGAAAAATGTCACTTGAGCAAGAAGTGCTTCATCAGCTGCAAATGACTTCACTTGAAGCAATTGGATTGGAACAAAAATCTGCAGCCTCTGCGGCCCTCCAGGGTCAATGTTGTTCAGCCCTAATTTAAAGGGACTGAGTCTTAAGTAGGAAATCAATTAAGTGAAGGTAATTAGCAGCAAAACCTGATCCCTAATAATTAGAATACCTCTAGTGACTGTGATCCTCCAGGATCGGAGTTGGGCACCCCCAACCTAAGTAAATTAGTATTGGCATTCATAAATATCAAAATGCAGTTTAAGGTTTGAATTTAATGTGGATTCCCCAGTGTAACCATAAATGAGGGGATTTTATAATCTTGTTGGGATTTCGGCACCGGGTTTATAAAGAATGATATATTAACACACTGCCTACCTGATTCATCCTACCATGAGAGAGAGAGAGAGAGAGAGAGAGAGAGAGGTTGGGAGTATGTGGTGATCCCACATACCGAACCATCTGGATTGGTACCCAAGTGCAACAAGTGACACCTCCAAACCCCACTGGAACAGTGTGAGGTGTTTTGTGGTGGCTGGAGTGCTAATCCTGCCACCAACCCCTAAATTTTCCTTGTAAATTGGAGGACCTGCTAGCAGGACTGGATGAAGATTGTGATACCCAGGATGAAGCAATAGCAGGTTAAAGTCCTTGCTCAAGGGCCCAATGAAGTAGAGTCCCTTCTGGCATTTATTCGATTCAAACCATGAAGAAGTCTGTACACTTAATCAACAGCTTTAGTCAGGATATGCTAAACTGAAGTAGTGAGTCTTCAGCCGGGATTTGAAGCGCCGACTGAAGGAGTGATACAATTGGTTGCATTTCTTTTGGTTTTCCAATTAGAGTGCAGGCAGGTCAGGTGACTTGCTCATGGTTACACCGTGGTGTCAGTAGTGGGATTTGAACCCACAACCTCAAGGTTTAAATTCCAAAGCCTTAAACACTACACTGTCAGGTCATGCTTAAATCATAGATTTTTTTTTTTTTCCTTTTTAATGATATCATCCAAAGCATTTGAAGCCTGAAACATATGAGTAATTTTCATTTCTTCACTTTCTCTTCAGTTTCCATCTGAGTAATTTATCAAACCAAATAGTTACATGATGAATACACACTGGTGTAAAGTACAGTAAAAGATTTGAATTTAATGTGTGATAGACTTTGAGGATTCCCCTAGTGTAACCATAAATGAGGGGATGTTATAATCTTGATGGGATTTCAACACAGGTTTTATAAAAAATGAAATATTCACACACTGCCTACCTGATTGATCTTACCATGAGAAAGAGAGAGAGTTTGGGAGTATGTGCTGATACCACACGCCAAACCATCTGGATTGGTACCCAAGTGCAACGGGTGACACCTCAGCACCCCACTGGAACATTTAGAGGTTTTTTTGTCTCTGCTGGAATGCCAGTTCTTCCACCAACTCCTACATCTTCCCTGTAAGATGGAGGACCTGTTTGCAGGGCTGGATGCAGATTGACATACCCAGGATGAAGCAATTGCAGGTTAAGAGCCTTGCTCAAGAGCCCAACAGAGTTGAGTCCCTGCTGGCATTTATGGGATTCAAACCGGCAGGGTGCTGATTCCGAGCCAAATACTAAATTTATTCTGTGAAGTTTTCTCTTCAGTTACTGAAAAATACTGATCAAAATCAATGCCAAAAATACAAATGAAAATGTTATTCTACCTGTATAGTTAAACTACAGAATTCCACGATAATTTGTGATATGTTCATTTAAACACTTTCTAACATGCTTTTTAAAATCTGGTTTGTAACATTTACTGTTGTAAAATCTTATTTGCATCATTAGCTTTTTTAAAAAAACTCCGTCAAATTAATTCAAATGTCATAATCTCCTGGTGCTTTAATTGTCCAAATCTGACCTTCCTATTTTACGTTTGTCTATATCTTTAAGGCTTACTTTGTGAAATCAGCTTGTCAGGTTTATGTGAATTTATTTTAGAGCTTTTGTAAAAAAAAGCCTTTGTTATGCTGTTTTCGCATACACTGTGTGCACAATTATTAGGCAAGTGAGTATTTTGACCAGATCATCATTTTTAATGCGTATATTCCAACTCCAAGCTGTATTAACTTGAATGCTTATTGGATTTAAGCACGTCAGGTGATGTGTATTTGTGTAATGAGGGAGGGTTTGGCCTAAGGAGATCAACACCCTATATCAAGGTGTGCAGAATTATTAGGCAGCTAGTTTTCCTCGGGCAAAATGGGCCAAAAAAGAGATTTAACTGACTGAAAAGTCAAAAATTGTAAAAAGTCTTTCAGAGGGATGCAGCACTTTTGGAATTGCTAAGATATTGGTGTGTGATCACAGAACCATCAAACATTTTGTTGCAAATAGTCAACAGGGTCGCAAGAAACGTGTTGAGAACAAAAGATGCAAATTAGCTGCCAAAGATTTGAGAAGAATCAAACGTGAAGCTACCAGGAACCCATTATCCTCCAGTACTTTCATATTCCAGAGCTGCAACCTACCTGGAGTGCCCAGAAGTACAAGGTGTTCAGTGCTCAAAGACATGGCCAAGGTAAGGAGGGCTGAAACCCAACCACCACTGAACAAGAAACATAAGTTGAAACATCAAAACTGGGCCAAGAAATATCTGAGGACAGATTTTTTTCAAAGGTTTTATGGACCGATGAGATGAGAGTGACTCTGGATGGACCTGTGGATCAGTAATGGGCACAGAGCTCCACTCCAACGTGGAGGTGGGGTACTGGTATGAGCTGGTATTTTTAAAGATGAGCTAGTTGGACCTTTTTGCATTGAAGATGAACTCAAAATCAACTCCCAAACCTACTGCCAGTTTTTCGAAGACACTTTCTTCAAACAGTGATACAGGAAAAAGACCATGATTTTTATGCAGGCCAATGCTCCATCACTTGCATCGAAGTTCTCCACTGCGTGGCCAGCCAGTAAAGGCCTTAAAGATGAAGGAATAATGACATGTCCCCCCTTCCTCATCTGACCTAAACCCTATCGAGAACTTGTGGGCACTTCTTAAACGCTAGATTTACGGGGGAGAAAAACAATACACCTCTCTGAAGAGTGTCTGGGAGGCTGTAGTCACTGCTCCACAAAAAGCTGATCGTCAACAGATCAAGAAACTGACAGACTCCATGAATGGAAAGGCTTAGGACTGTTATTGGAAAGAAGGGTGGCTATATTGGTCATTGATTGATTGATTTTTTTTTAAATGTCAGATGTTTATTTGTAAATTTTGAGGTGTTTGTTTATTATTCTCACTATAACAGATGAAAATAAACAAGTGAGATGGGAAAATTTTCATTTTTCCTTTAGTTGCATAATAAATCTGCACACTAATAGTTGCCTAATAATTGTGCGCACATATGTATTCCCCCGATGATGTTCACACTCACATTTCCGTTGTGAAACATTCAGGTTTTAGGTTTAGTAACATTTTGGATTGACTGATAGCACGGTGTTTGTTCCATATTAAAATTAATCCTCAAAAATACAACTTGCCTAATAATTCTGCACTCCCTGTAATTGCACTCTGAAAGTATGCATGAATCTAACTTCATAATGAGTTTAAAGTGGCAATAATGAAATTCTCTCACTGTGTGTGTGTGTGTGTGTGTGTGTTTTGGCCTTTTTTATAATAAGTACAATTCCCACAACTTCACGCTGAAATTCTCCAGCCTCAAACATAAAGCATTTCCAGACATGACTTCTGCTGTTTTTCTTTGTGACATGTTGTAGATCTTCCACCACTATGAGCTGTTTTTGTATTTTAGCAGAACCTAGGTGAGAAACTGAGAGAGACGCACACTCTATCCTTGAGTGACCAAGCACAAGTAAGAGTTGGTGGGGATACCAAAATATTGTAAGTGGGATGATGCCCTTTGAAGTGAGAGTGTGGCTGTTAGCAAGTCTTGGATATGAAGTCTGGTCTTGGGTCCGCACAGTGAGCTCATGGAGTTCTGTGGCAGTCGAGTTGCCTCTGATTTTGGGTGAGCAGAATGCGGTGGAGCTGGACGAAGTGTATGTACAGAAGAATGGCCAAAGCAACTGAATGTGCCACCATTATAGACTTGAGCAATGTGGCAGACTTGTTCAAGTTCCGCTTGCCTCCGGTCTGGCGGAAAGCACAGATTTCATTCCTCCATCTCATTGCACCCCTTGTTACTATACAATATTTAGTAGTTTTTAGTCCTGTTCTTCTCGCACATTATTGTGCCCATTAAAGCAATTTGTCTGCTTGCGGAACACCATAACTGCAGTACTGACTTTTACTTGATACTGTACGGTTGTTGTTTGGGAAGACTATCCGGAATTAAAACAAATTAACGTGTGGTCCTGGTGGACTCTAAAGCCAGCCGATTTATACCAATGATTTTATTATACTTTTTCTTTTTTGGAGAGTTCTTTTGAACTGATCAATGTCTAGACCGTCTGATCCGCAGAACATTTTTTGAGAGTTATCAACACATTCTCATTTCGTCATTTTTCCCTCCGCCTATGAGAACAAAGTATAAACCAGACTCTGTGGCAACAGGCAGATAAAAACCACGCCACCAGCATAACATGAGTTGCAAACATTGTGAAGAACCAAAGCATGCAGTTAGTTGCTTTGAGTGATGTATATGCTTCAAAATGATTATAGTCTCGATACACTTGTTAGTTGTATATTTTCCAGACTAAGTAATTAACATGAAAAATGTTAGTTTTCTGATTTGGGTTGTCAGGAATTCTACTTGAGATTTAACCTTCACCCAGTACACAGTATCTCGGAGACCATCTGTACGTGTCTCTTGGACGAGCGCGAGAGCCGAGATATAGAGATGAGGTATGGAGTGATTTGTCAATAACCACATTCACTTTGTGGCATTGGCACTTTGGGTAAGGGATGTTCTCATTAGAAGTAGTTGGAGCCTGCACTATCAGAGCTGTAATTAGTCATTTATTTCTTTTACACATCACAGATGCTTTCAAGTAAAGTGCCAGTGATTTAACTTTTGTCTGCCTGGTTAAATTATATATACTGAGATATTCAACACTGTTCGAAGCAATCTGAATTGTATTCCTAGTTTATAAGTATTATTTTACTCTTTTTGGATAATAGAGGACAGTTCCATCACTCTTGCTGACTGTGACTCTGCGAGAAAAAGGTTCAGATGTACATAATGCTTTGATTCCTCTGTAAGCAGGATGTGGGTCACTAGACGATACATGGTGTGTCACAGATTCCTCTAACAAATGCCTCCTTATTTGCCCTCCAAGCCCTTGCAGTCATCCTTCTCAGTTCCCGGTAAAGACCAGAGTTGCCATTGAGCCATGTGCTGCGACTCCTCTCCATGATATACAGGGTGTGCTGTGAGATGAAACACCTCCTTCTGGTAACACCAACACAACCCTCCGCAACCTTCAGTGTCTTGCCATGGAAGGTCTCCCACATCTCTTTCGGATTGTCAATCACATCCAAGTCTGCAAGTTCCTCATACAAACTGTGTGCAAACACATTAGAAACGGCCTAATCTTGGAGTCTGGCCAGGTCCAGCCTCATTTTCATAGTAGGTGGTAGCCTATTGGACCTAAGCTGGATCTTCAGAGTAGCAACAACAAATCTGTGGTCAATTCACAAGGTAGGTACTTCTGTAGACCCTGCCGTTCTGTAGGAGCCGCAGTCCGCAGGTTTTATTTACACAGTGACTGCTGTGTTTTACTATTAATCTCACTGTTGTGACCTTTCCGTTTTTACTTAGAGGCACATTGATTAAAATAAAAATAAAAGTACAGATTTACCTCTTACTGTAGATGCCTTCAGTTACAGGCTGGTGTTAGGTTACTGTGAGTTCTACTTTTTAAGGAATTCACAGAGCACCTAAAACCTAACCATTTTCCTTTTAATTTTTTATTAGTGACTTTTTTTTTTTCTTAAAATGAAGCAAACTTTTATTGACACATTAAAATGAAGGGGAAAAAAGCATTACAGAAAAATAATTTAAGTAGCAGTGAAAACTTCTCACTGATTAGGGAAAGAGTTAGAATGAAAACTTGCCCACCAGTACCTGAGTTCGACATCCCTGAAATGGATAATGTGCGGCCAGCCGTCGCATCATCCAGATGAGTGCTATGCATTGGTGGCTGAAGTTGTTCCAAAATGCATAAAATAGCATTCTGTATAGATTGTGTTCATTGACTTCGAGTGTGAACTGACCCCTTTAGGCGTGCATACAAGCACATTTGGGCCATACAAACTGATTACGATTTAGAGTTGCTGCAATAAAATTTCAGCAAAATGGACTAGCCTGACTACCACATCATTTTTACACTTTGATTTTTGGGGTGTCTTTGAATTCAGCCCTCTGTAGGTTGATCATTTTCATTTCCATCAAACAATGTGGCATTCTTTCATTCCTAACACATTACTATGTCAATCCCTATCAAGTAGAGATAGCCAGCAGGATTTTCTTTCCCATTATGATCAAATGTGTTTTCAAAGTGTTCCTTTTTTTTGAGCAGTTATATATCACACACACACACACACACACACATGCGAGGGATGTTCAGAAAGTTTCTGCATATCTTTATTTTAACTCTGTTTATTCAGAATTTCAAAAACAAATGGACATCACTTTTCTACATTGTCACCTTCCTTTGCGATGTCATTTTCCCAGTCACATGACACTCTTAGACACAACCAATTGCTTCTCCTCCCGCCTTCACTGTTTCCAACAGTAACAGTGCGGAAACATTTTCAACGTCCCTCGTTTGTGTGTGTGTATGAGGGATATCCAGACAAAAAGGTTACAACAGCTGTTAAATCGAAAAATGAATATATTTCGACCAAATTTACAGGGTATGTTCCAAAATATGTGTTTATTTCTCAACATAATCGCCATCAACTTCGATTAACTTCTTCAGCCTGGGCACCAGCTTTTTTTTATACCCTCGTCGAATACGCTCCGCTCCACCTCCGAAAGCCACTTCTCCACTGTCTCCTTCAGCTCCTTATCGTTGGAAAAACGTATCCCACCCAAGAATTCTTTCAGTTTGGTGAAAAGGTGAAAATCTGAGGGCGCAAGGTCCGGGGAATAGGGTGGGTGGGTAACAATATCCCATCTAAAGGACACAAGCAAGTCCTGAGTCACACGAGTGTTATGGACCTGCCGTTGTCGTGAAGGAGGGACACGCCACGAGTCAGAATTCCCCTCCTTTTGTCTTTAATCTTTTTTTTTTTTTCAATTTTTTTAGGGTCTCCCAATATGTTTCAGCATTGATGGTGGTCCCTTTGGCCATGAAATCCATCAACAAAACCCCTTTTCTGTCCCAAAAGACAGATGCCATAATCTTCCTCTCTGAAAACTGAACTTTGAATTCTTTTGGCTGATGGGGAATGGGTATGGCGCCATTGTTGGGACTGCCTTTTGGACTCGGGAGTATAGTGACATACCCAAGTTTCGTCTCCAGTCACAATAGAGTCAATGAACGCCTCACCCTCGATTTCATAACGCTGAAGAAATTCACGTGTAGCGAAAACGTGATTTTGGCAATGTTCTGGAGTCAACATTTTTGGCACCCATCTTGCACTCAGCTTCCTGTAATCCAGTTTTTCTGAGACAATTTCACCCATTTGACTTCGTGAGATGTGTGGGAACATTTCATGAAGGGTGTCAATCATCACACGATCACTGCAAATTTTTTCATCAACTTGCTGCAGAAGCTCTTCTGAAACGAGAGACGGCCTTCCACTCCTTTCTTCGTTATGAGTGTCAGTGCGACCTTCTTTGAACGACCTAACCCACTTGTAAACATGCTGACGTGACAATACCTCAGGTCCATAAGTTTCCACAAGCTGACGATGGATCTCGGCCACGGATTCGCAACGCAAAGAGAGGAACTTGATGACCGAACGAATCTCGCATCGGCGATAGGTGGAGCAAACTGCCTCGGCAGAGGTTGACGAACTCCCTTGCTGTGATGACATTTCACAACTAATATAAATATATATATTATATTTTATTTATATATATAGGGGTCCTAACAGTCAAAATAATATATAAACCTATAAAATTAAAATAAGTGATTCCGGAAGAGTCTTCTAAATCGGATTTTCTTAAAGTATGGGTCATGTCACAGGTTTCCCCAAGTGAGTCGTGAGTTGCTATTGCATTTCATACAAATGCGCCGGGTGCAGTTTTCATAGTTAGTTGCAGTGGGTTACTTACTGCATGTCGATTAAGCAACTGACTTTGCTCTGACAATCTTCCCCGATTCGGCCAACTCCACTCTGATCAGTGACAATTCCCCAAGGGTCCAACCTCCCCCGTTCTGATGATCACCCCTGGGGACAAATAAAGTTCTGTCTTGTCTTGGAATGGATCTGGAAGGCACAAAGAAGGCCAAGATTGGATTGTGACCAAAAACATAAGTTTAAGAGACATTGTTCTGAATTAATTTGACAGATTTGTGCAAGACTGTTTGTTTAAGCTAAATTACTTTTTTGGGAGTTGTAAAGAAATGGTGGTTGCTGGTGTCTGCATTTATAAATGTTTGCTTTCACTTTTTATTTGTCTGATGATCACCAAGTGAAATATCTTGTGGCTAATCTTAAGTAAAGCATCAAGGTACCCTTATCCTTTGTAAAATGCACTGTCACTTGTGGCACACATCTTAAAAATGAACTAAGAATAGCCTGTGGTATTTGGTATGTCCGATTACAGATATCCTATTATAACTCTCATGAGATCACATCTTCATTTTTAAATCAAACAAAGATCATACAGGAGGTTACTTTTTGGTGTTAAGACCAAGTAACATGAAAATAATGAACAAAAGTTGATGTTTGAGGTGTTTTTTGATATTGCTCCTTCCTTAAGACCCTATCACATTACACAACACCCCCAAAACATAGACATCTTAGCTGCTCTTGAGCTGACATAGCACTCTCCTTTTTCTGCAAATTGTGTGGTCTGCAAGTGACCAATATGTGACTTACCCTGACAAAATCTGTTTTTATTTTGTCTTAAGTTGTAGAGGTGAGCACTGACAATCAATGACCACCCAGAAGTACAATTCATGTAATACAGGTACGAAGAATAACGAACACTGGTGTTTTAGACCTCACAAACAGAAGAGAGGGGCTCATCTGTCTGCTATTTTTTTTTTTTTCCCATTCTGTCATGGATCATAAAACAAAATATCAGAGATTGTGGCCAAAACTCTCCATAATAGTTGTAAGACTTTCATACAGTGTTAGCGTGGTCAAGCAGCACATTATTGACAGTCCTAAAAAGGGGCAACAGAATTATACTTTGGAAACGTGAATCTGTCTTAACAGTCAAAGTTGTCTAATTTGTTACTCCCAAATCATTGGAGTTGCTAAAACTGACATCCCCTCTGATTCTTATAATGTGATGGCAGCTTTATGTGGGAAAGCATTACAATAGAGAAAACGCAGTGGCAGTTCAGTGTGACCAATGAATGTAAAATCCACATCTCTGCAGGAAACCTGAGGATACACTTGTACATGGTGAGAGCGTTAAACTCAGCACGGACAGTAACTGGAAATTGGCACAAGGCACTGCACCAGTGTCATGGTTCCCAATATGAGAAAATTCATCTGGGTATGGGGATAAGATTATAAAAATATAATCTCAGCCTTGAAAAAGACATTTAAAGTATGTTAGAGGGTGGAAAAAAAACACAGATTGCATAAAAAGTTCCTTCATTTTGATCCATTATACGCCGTTCAAGTTGATCCACAATTCACAAGTAAACCGTTTCATTGTGTTAGACACACAAATACTCTTGTGTATTGCGCTATTTTTATTCTACGTGGCAGGAATAAAAATTGTATATCAAAGGTTGAAACTGATTTTATAAGATTAGGATGAGCAGGATCATTGAGAATGTACAGTAGACCAGCTTCTAGCCAACTAGACTTGTATGACACTCCTCTTTAGACATCTGAGTCCCATGTCATGCTCCTAGCCAGGTTAATCATGCACATTTAGATTGAGCACACGTTTCCAAAAATGTGGATCAAAGCAAAGAATAGGGCACTTTATTAAATTCTGGCATAGGACATTTTAAAAATATATATGTGTGTATTTTTATTTATTTATTTATTTATTCGTACGTAGTTGTGAAATAGGACAGAGGATGACCCTGCTCCTGGTTTCCCACTCCTAACGTCACTCTTCCCCTTCCCTTTGGCCCGCAGCCTCTGGCTCAGATTAGCACAAATATATCGCTCCAGCAAGCAAACTGTGATACTTCGTGTGATGAGAGAATTCGCAAAATCAACCAGAATATTCAAGTAAATTATAGGAAAAAAACCTGATCTAAATCCATTCAGTCGTTCTCTCGTGAAGTGGACAGCCATACAAACACAGACAGACAGACTTTGGATTTTATATAGAGAGAGATGTGTGTAAAATGTTTACTGTTAGGCTTGAAATTGTGGATGGTGTACAAAATTTTTCTTTTGGAAATTTTCTTTTAGTCAAGTAGTAAGTGTCTGTTACAATAATTTTATTGTTGTAATGACGTGTGACTAAAGTTTTGAGAAAATTCTATAGGAGCTGTACTAAGAATTTTGTGCTAGTGATAATATTGGGTCCTTCACAAAATATTGCTTAGAGCTGTAGATCAACTGGATAGGTAAAACAATGAAATCCTGCAGGGCAACGTCGCAACGAAGGTTTGCATGACATAATGAGGCTTACTTACAGTGTGGCTCTGAGTATTCTTCTTTGTTAGCTGCTGTTAACAACCATACCGGTTTTCCTCTTATGGAGGCTTCATTTTGCGTAGATCTTAGTTCTTAAAGAAGCCCTGCTTGACAAGGAAGTTTTAAAGTTATTAAATAAGTAGCTGAAGTATGTTTTTAAAAATGCTATTTTAGTGTCTGTTTCTCACTTTTTTATTATTGTGATTTATTTCAGCCTCTTAATGCAGCTGTGATTGCAGCAGCTTTATCTTTCAGTCCCTGAACTTTCCCTTGTCTACTGTGACCCTTATCTTTAATCTTTTCTAAGGCTGCTTATGCTGTAACTACTGTGTGTGTGTGTGTGTGTGTGTGTTTGTGTTTCTTTTGAGTCAAGGAAGTGTGCTTCTGGGTCAAGCTGTTTTAACGTTTAATGCCTTCCTCTGACTAATCATTATTATATACTCTCTGGTCAAACTGATTATCTAAAGCATAATTTTCGCTGGACATAATTTGTACTTAGTTTCCCCAATATTTTTCACTAGTCAAAGAAAAACCTGTAACAGAAGTGCAAAGACAGTTTCATATTAGGTTTAACTTTCCTTAGAGAGGACAAATTCTACTGGTGCTGTGAAGAATTGTGTGTTTTGTGGACCACTGAAAATATCAAGAGGGTGAGACAAGCTGTAGAGCAGAATTGGGCAATCATGTCAATGTCAAGTGGTACAATGTAAATTGGCGGGCGTGAATTATTGCTGAGTTCTTCAAAATTTATCCTTTAAAAATCCAATTAGTGGATCTTTTTAAAAACTATTCAGCTATATGATTTAACATTTGCTCTGTTTATCGAATTGTTAAATAAAAAATAAAACGGGATATGTTGAATAATTGGCAAACTGAAGAATAAATTATTAATGGCGGAGCTCATCTGAGAAGTGCTGTTAAAATGTTATTAAAGATGAGCAGTGATTAATCAGTAGATGGATTGGGAGAGCTTGCTCATAAGGTCGCTGGAAAGGGGTGTGCGGTGCTCCCGATATCTGTGCAAAAGGACGAAGGTCCAAGTCTTTTAGAGCCCTGGTGCTTCCTGTCTTGTTTATATGGTTGCGAGACATGGACACTATCCAGTGATCTGAGACGAAGACTGGACTCTTTTTGTACTGTGTCTCTCCGGAAAATCCTTGGGTACCATTGGTTTGACTTTGTGCTGAATGAGTGGTTGCTCATGGAGTCCCGATTGAGGCACATTACCTGCATTGTGAGGGAGCGTCAGTTACGAAACTGTGGCCATGTGGCGCGTTTTTCCGAGGGTGATCCAGCTCGTAAGATCCTCCATTCTTGTGGACCCAAGGGGCTGGACCAAGCCAAGGGGTCACTCGCGTAACACCTGGCTGCGGCAGATAGAGAGTCATTTCAGGAGGGTGGGACTGGACCGGGTGTCTGCCTGGTGGGTTGCCAACTGGTATAATGACTTTTTCCATCGTGTAGTGGTTGCGCCAACGCACTGTACCAGTGCATGCTCCCCAACTTGACTTGACTTGATTGATTAATTCATTCCTTTTATTCCTTATTCTGTAGTACTATCTTTTTAAAAATAATCATAGAATCATTTTGCACCTGTCATAAAGAAAAATATTTATCATCTTAACTAAACCTTAAACTAAATATTTATATTGGCAGTGATGTTCCTTTGGAATCTATTCCCTATTTATAAATGATGATTATTGTTTTATTAACAATAAGTTTGTGTTCCTCCTTTATCATTTAGTAATATTTATATGAGAAATGATCTTGAATGAATACAAGGATTTTTACTTTATGTGGCCATTGCTCTACTGTCTTTATGAAAGAAATCTTCTTCTTGAGTCCCAAAATGGTATACATTTTCTTATTTGGATCTACAGATTAAAAGGTTTAAGACCTCCTGCCCCAAGCCATTTCACTTGACCTGTAATATTTTCATAAAAGTTGCACTCTCTAAAAGTCCTACCAAACTTTTTCCTGAAGTAAATGTCTTGATGTTAATGAATTTAACCCTAGTCTTTTCTTAACAGGCAATACGTCAACAGTCCGTGGATATGCCCTGTAAATATGCAAAGCTTCAGGAAAACAAAAACAGGAATCGCTACAGAGACGTGAGCCCTTGTGAGTACCTGAATTTATTACAATGCTCAGTATCTTCCCAAGACAGTCAAATTGTTTCATTTCTTAAAGGATCACATGGTTCTTACAGAAGTTTAATGTTAAAAGTAACTGTAAATGTTGTAATCTGAAACCATTATTTTGCAGAATAAGCTGATTCACTGTGATTGGTTAATTGTCCTTTATGTATATTATATTTAAATAATTGTACTGGAGAATGGTGTTGTGTTACTTAGCAAATACAAGTAAAAGTTTCACTATACTAGGTACATGTGTCAATGACCCTGTAAACCTATAACAGTTCCTTCCTAATTGTATTAGACAGTGGCATCTTTATATAGTAATCCCTCCTCGATCGCGGGGGTTGCGTTCCAGAACCCCCTGCAAAATGTGAAAATCCGCAAAGTAAAAACCATATGTTCATATGGTTATTTTTATATATTTTAAGCCCTTAAACTCTCCCACACTATTATAAAAAATTCCCACACAGTTATACAGCATTCTTATTGTTAGGATAATATTCTCAGATATTAGGTAAGATTTGTTGAAATTATGTATGTAAACACACTTTATATACAGTAAAACCTAAATATTATTTTAAAGATATCGAGCGTTTCCGATATCACATATGTTACAGCCATTACGACAGACAGGCCACCAGCAATAAATACGTACAATGCAAGAAAAATTGTATACTGTAAAATGTGTGTACAGTGACACTAAACTATGTACATGTAATAAATACTGTATGTAGAAAATTTAATTATGATTACTCACCACAATGACATGATGACTTGTCCAATAACAACAATGAGTTTAATTTTACTGCCCAACAAAGGAGAGCATTAATAGCTCTTCTAAAGGAGCCTCTTCAGGCGATTGTGTAGCACTGCCATTGTTCTTCTTCTGGCAGTCTTCAATCCAAAGTCCTAAAGCAGATTCCATCAGGACTACTGCCTTATTACATCCACTTACAACTCGTTTTGCACCCTGGTTAAAGGACACTGCGGCCATAGATCTTATATTCTTTTCCTCCTTTTTTTAAATAAAGAGAATTGTGGACTCATTGATGCTGTAATGGAGTCCTGCAGCGGTGTAGCTTTTCCCTTCCTTCAACATATCCAAAACGTTTACCTTTTCAGCAATTGTTAGCATCTTCCATTGGCGCTTGGGCACGACCCCTGAAGCAGTAGCAGGAGCAGATCGTTTTGGAGCCATAACGAAGGGCATGACTATGCACAAAGATAAACACAAAAGAGCAGAAAAGTTAACTCTTTACACAGCAAAATACGTTTATGCTGAATGAGCAAGGTGAGACGACTTGGTTAATGCAGCGGAATCGAATTCGGCACTCCGTTGCTGAGCCAATCAGCATATAGGAGCTTAACTGTGTGCTCTGATTGGGTAGCTTCTTAGCCGTCCGCCAATAGCGTCCTTTGCATGAAATCAACCGGGCAAACTAACTGAGGAAGTATGTACGAGAAGTAAAAAGACCTATTGCCCGCAGAAACCCGTGAAGCAGCGAAAAATCTGCGTTATATATTTAGATAAGCTTACATATAAAATCCACGATAAAGTGAAGCCGCAAGAGTCGAAGCGCGATAGTCAGGGATTACTGTATATAATACGGTACTTGGCTTTCTGTTTGTCTGTCCAGGATTTTAAATCGCCTGTAGCTCGCAATCCATTTGACTTACTGACATGAAATTTGGTACACATATACTACGTGATGTCTATTATCCGCTTTCAGAGTGATGATTGACCTTCAAGGTTATTCTTCTTTTTATTTTATTGTAGAATCAACTCTCGACAGCAGCCAGCAGGGCGGCCATGCGGTGCATGCTTATGGGCGCCGTTCTCATTCCCTACCACCTTTGCCGTCACTTCCTCTACCTCTTCATATCTTAAATCAATCTTGAGGCAGATTGAAGACTTAAGTGCCTTCTTAAATGAAAAACTATAGAAAAAGTACTAAGTAATTGCAACACAAACACTGACTTAATCAGTTTTAACGTGAAAAGATTCTGACAAAAGAAGAGAAGAAGCAGGTAGCTAGGGTGGAGAAAAGAAGAGCTGCTCAGGAAGCAGCAAACCAATGCTAAACATACAGAGAAAGAGTATGAAGACTATGAATGCTCAAGTCAAGTGTATTCACTGCACGTTATCGTCTATATTTCTGGTGCAGAAGTTACAGAATTTGTATCTTCTGTAACTTGTTGTTAATATTTTCTCTGGTAGTCGGATGCATGCTTGCATATACTCCTTGTCAAAGAACTATTTGAAATGCTTTACTAATGCAGAAGCTCATTTGCCTAGTGCCTTACTACAAACTCCTAAACTATTGTGGATTTTTAGCCCACTCAAGCCAGTGTCACTTTACAAGCAGTTGCTGATCATATTGCTGGATCATGTCAGTTTAAACAAATGAAAATCACTGCCCATATCTTATTTATGTTGTGAGACATCAGACAAATGACCTTTACTGTTTGAGATTGGGATCACCAGCATTTCTTGTCACTACTTTGTATCCATTGTACTTCCGGATGAGCATTCATTGGTTGTGAGGTCTTATGCACACAGAGCCCGCCGCTACAACTAAAGACAGAATTTTATCAGGTTGAGTTGCAAACTAGTTGGAGTGAGTCCGTGGGGCTGTTACATTAGACCGGGGTTATACTTCACGCAACGCATGCTGCAGCGGACGCTCCTGCTATGCAAGTGTTGTGCTGTTTATACTTGCGCGCGTACCTTATGTAAATCTGGAATAATGCGCAAGGTGGCAGTGCGAGATATCACGCTAAGAACAAGTTCGGCTTCACTGTGTTATGAATTGTCTGGAACACCCATTACATTCCAATGACATCTTACCGCAATATCTCTGAAAAGGATGTTTAATGATTAAATCCATCAGTCCAGGGATTTGACCATTTCGGCTAGCATTATACACGAGGCAGAAACAATCCCTGGACGAGGTATCAGCTCATCCAAGGTGAATACAAGCACACACATACACTCTGGCATCATTTTAGTGTCACCAAATCTGCATATCTTTTGGAAGGAAACCGGAGCCCACTGTGGAAACCCAGCAGGAAAGCCTGTACACTCCAAGCAGGGAATATCAGTGACGTGACTCCCTGCAAGACAGCAGCACTAATGCTTTGCCACTGTGTCACCCTCATGTGTGTAATTATTAACCGTATTCATTATTTAAATGAAATTACGGATTTATCTGTAAAGTGCAACATACATACTTCAATGCATTTCATCATGAAAGTGATATCAAGTGTAAATCTAAGGATTCTAAATGTGCAGAGAGTTGGAATATTATACATGTGTATGTACTCAGTGTGGAGATCTATTGCTGTTTGCTGCTGCTGTCAGGACCGGAGGAAGCCCTAGAAAAAAAGACGGCACAGAAGACAGTATGTGGGACTTTTAAAATATATTGTGTAACTTAAAATCTGGAACCAATGTAGAAAGCATTTTAAGACAGAGAAACTTTTATCTGTGGCACCCCTGCAAGATTACCACCTCTTTCAACCTTCACAAACATATGCAGTTTTTAATATCTGGAAAAAATTTGGAATTAACTTAGAGATCTTTATATAGACAACGTCTTTGCATCCTATGAACAATTACATTCCAAATTTAACATTCCAGCTACACATTTCTTTCACTATCTTCAAATCAGGAACTTTGTTAAACAGAACCTTCCAGATTTTCCTCATCTTGCACCCTCATCAACGCTGGAAAAAATATTGCTCAATCTCAAGGAATTAGACTCCATCTCTACAATATATAAAATCATTTTACAATCCCTTCCTTTCAAAGATCCAAGAGGACACTGGGAAAAAGATCTCTCAATTTAATATATCAGAAAAGGAGTGGAAAGTAGCAATGCAGAGAATTCACTCGAGCTCCATATGCGCAAAGCATACAATTATACAACTCAAAATTGTATATCGAGCACATCTGTCTCGACTAAAACTCTCCAAAATGTTTCCAGGTATGATCCAACCTGCGAACGTTGCAGCCAAGTCCCAGCCTCACTGGGTCACATGTTCTGGGCCTGCACCAAATGAACATTATTCTGGACAAAAAATTTGAATTACCTTTCAGACAGCCTTGGACTCACAATCCATCCTAACCCATTAACAGTTGTGTTTGGGGTTCTTCCAGAGGGGCTTAAAGTGGAGAAGGACAAACAAATTGTGATTGCATTCACTACACTTTTGTCACGCAAACTTATTCTGATAAACTGGAAGAACCCAAACT
Organism: Polypterus senegalus; assembly: GCF_016835505.1. Taxonomy (NCBI): domain Eukaryota; kingdom Metazoa; phylum Chordata; class Cladistia; order Polypteriformes; family Polypteridae; genus Polypterus; species Polypterus senegalus. The sequence goes on along the minus strand of NC_053167.1, from coordinate 1,525,383 downwards.
CTCCTCTTTTAGGTCAGTGGGAAACCGATGTGTTATATTATTTGAAATTGGAAAAAATCAAATACTCCGTTAGAGGATCCGTACAGACTTTTTTCAAAACATGGCAGGATCTAATCGGTAATTTAAAATAAGTTTATAAAGCACAGAGAATTTATTAATTTAGGTATGTTTACAAGCCTTGAGTTTTATGCCGTTTGGCTTGCTCTCTCTCTCAGGGGTGGGGATTGATCTGTTCTTAACTCAATTCTTCTTTTTGTAAAAACTTGATTGTTTTGTATGGATTGTAAGAAAATTAATAAAAAAAAAATATATCGTTTCATTCCAATCGGTAATATGCAACGCTTGAATATAAAAGCACCACCACCACCTACTCAAAGCATCATGATGCACCAACATTGATGGACTGAAAGCCAGAAGTCTACGTGACCATCATCATCAGGTCCTTCCATGAAAACCCTAAATACAAAGAGGACTGTTTGACTTATGTTAGGTAGATTGCCCAGAGGGGACTGGGCGGTCTCTTGGTCTGGAACCCCTACAGATTTTATTTTTTCTCCAGCCTTTGGAGTTTTTTGTTTTTTCTGTCCACCCTGGCCATCGGACCTTACTCTTATTCTATGTTAATTAATGTTGACTTATGTTTATTATTTATTGTGTCTTCTGTTTCTCTATTCATTTTGTAAAGCACTTTGAGCTACATTTTTTTGTATGAATATGTGCTATATAAATAAATGTTGGTTGATTGATTGATTCATCAAACATCGAAACGCGCACACCAGTCTTGTAAGATCCGCAAAGCTGCTTTCTGTCACATGTAGGTAGTAAACGTAGACTCTGACTTTTAGCACACTGCGCCCCCCGACTTTTTGCTGGTACTGCAACTTGCACATGCATCGCATTTAATTTCTGAGGACCTGCTCTGAGGACGCATTAAATGAATGCTGGAAACGCATGGCAGCATTGATGCGGGCACGTACGCGTTCTGAGAGTGAAGTATAAACGAGCCCTTAGACTACTGGCTTCATTGAGAGATTACTACCGACTTCTTCCAGCTTGGTACTGTTATTTAATTGAAGGCCACAACTGAAAATTACTAGAAGAGTCTCATAAGGTGACATGGCCTATACAGCATTGAAGCTTTCACGTTAGAGAACATTTACCTCTCATTACTTTGTGCATGACCACTATCTTTAATTCCCAATTTATTATAAATAAAGAGATAAATGCAGGGTGGCACAGGCAAATGGGAAATTTCGTAACTAGGTGTTGGTGACCCTGTGGCATCAGCCGTTGTTTGGGACCAATGCAGCCTCTTTTAGAACCCCTTGCCATTAGTTATAATGGAGCAGTGGAGTGGTGCGCAACAAACGTTCGCTGTGAAAGCCTTTTACAAGAATGGTGATAGTGTGACTGCGGCGCAAAGGAAATTTCGGCATCATTGTCAGTTAGGATGTCACACTCGAGTCCCATCTGCTCATGCAATTAAAATATGGGTTTATAATTTCGAAGAAATTGGTTCAGCCTTAAAAGAAGTCCCCAGGTGGAGCTACTTTACTGCCCGACAATCAATGGCAACTATTCAACGATGGTTTGGAAGGCACGTCATTTCACACCATAGTGACTTTTCATGGCCTCCAAGATCCCCAGATTGTTTTTAATTTTTTTTTTTTTCTGTGGGGACATCTTAAAAGCCAACTGCACATGTCCTGCAACCATTGCTGAACTTAAAAGGAAGACTAAAGAGGAAATCGCTGGCATTCCTCTAGCCATGTTACACTGTGCAAGGCAGAATTTCCATAACAGGCTGGCAGAATGTATACGGAGAAATGGACAACACCTTCATGATGGCTTCTTCAAAACATAAATTGTCCCTAGTGTGTGCTTGGGGTGTGTGTGAGCCCACCCTGTGGTGGGCTGGCGCCCTGCCCAAGGTTTGTTTCCTGCCTTGCGCCCTGTGTTGGCTGGGATTGGCTCCAGCAGACCCCGTAACCCTGTAGTTAGGATATAACGGGTTGGATGATGGATAAAATGAATATTGATTTACCATCATTTAATTGTGTATCCTGTACAATACATTTCATCATTAAATGTATTTTGTAATGTGTTTATTTGTGCATTAAGCATCAATTGAAAACTTTCCGTTTCCCTGCGCCACTCTGTATTTCCAATGAATGTCAACTCCATTTTTACTTCGTAGAATATACTCTTTTACATTTGCCAAATTCTAATTGTTGTTAGATTTCAGCTCCATTAATCATACCAACATGTTGTATTTAACACAAATATATGGTGTAACTAAGGACTTACACTTCTCCACAGAAGTCTGATTTTTCCTTCTGACACTACCAGAAATCCCTTGGCACTGGTTGAGAAATTTTGCGTTTTGTAAAAATTTTAAGCTAAAGAATCGAGATGAACAATGTATTTTATTCATACAGCATGATTACAGTGCCTTATTTGGCCCTGGAGTACTACTGTGTTGTAATTTTAGTAGCTCCAGTGCAGCCAGTCTGAGCCCAAATGGCAGCACCACTGGGTCTTGTTCTTCTTTCGACTGCTCCCGTTAGGGGTCGCCACAGTGGATCATCTTCTTCTTCCATATCTTTCTGTCCTCTTCATCTTGTTCTATTACACTCATCACCTGCAATTTTTAGGACCACCCAATTTCCTTGTACCATTGGTACTCACCAGTAATTTTCTTCTCTGGAAAAACTCCAAAATTTGTGACATTAATTCATAACAACAACAACAACATTTATTTATATAGCACATTTTCATACAAACAGTAGCTCAAAGTGCTTTACATAATAAAGAATAGAAAAATAAAAGACAATAAGAAAATAAGTCAACATTAATTAACATAGAAGAATAATAAGTTCCAATGGCCAGGGTGGACAGAAAAAAAAAACAACTCCAGACGGCTGGAGAAAAAAATAAAATCTGTGGGGATTCCAGGCCATTAGACTGCCCAGTCCCCTCTGGGCATTCTACCTAACATAAATGAAACAGTCCTCTTTGGATTTAGGGTTCTCACGGAAGGACTTGAAAATGATGGTCACGTAGACTTCTGCCTTTTAATCCTAGCCTTTAATAAGCAGGTATTGTAAATGTTAGGAGAACAAGAGTCTTGAAAGATTTTTATGCTTGATGATTTTGCATCTTTTATTTGTACTGGAGATTAAATTTATCTTGGTGGACATGGCATAGTTTACCTAAGAATACTTAGCAGAAACCAAGTTTGGATAATGTTTACAAGAACCCCAATCTTTATATACTTGTACACCTTACTAGAATTAATTATGTAGAGGACACTAATAGTTACAAAGATGCTAATTCCATTTTGAAATTTTGAAAATAAAGTCGGGAGACTCAAATTGTTAAAGGGCAGTGGAGGTTAGGTGGTGGTGAGATTAGAAGAGCACAGAACATGACTAACATTTTCACAATCCTCCCTACATGTGACAATACTCCTGCTTTGAGTTTAAATACGTTCTTTCTTTAGCATTATGTGTTTATTAATTATGTTGCTAGTCGGATCAGTACTGTTATCAACCATTTGTTACTGGCTTTATTTCCAGAAGAAAACTCCTGTTTTTATTTTTTGTGTGGTCTCAATTTTGATTTTCTCATTTAAAATCACTTTTCCAATCTTGGAGTGCTTTACAATTTGCAGGTGTTATGTGAATGACTCATATACATAGATATTTAAATGTATAACTTTAAACAATGATTAAACAAGTCTTTGAATGCTTTGGAACTCTTTAATTAACAGACTGTGAATTTTCTTCATTTCGGTACATTTCTGTGAAATTGCCACATAATTCATTATTGTCATCTGTTCGAGTGCTTTACATCTCATTATTGTTTGGCTGCCAGTCAAGATTAAAAAGAAAGAAATAAGTACAAAAATAAAAAAAACAACAATAAATCTGAATGTTAAAATCATGACAGTTAAATTTAAGGCAGAAGATGTGGCAACTTGCATTAGTAGACAGTGACTGGTTACTAATTAAGGAAGTGGATGATACAAAAACCTGCAGCCACTGTGGCCCTGCCTTAGGTTTAGATAGATTTCAGGTACTTTATTCTTAGGCCTTTATTTTACCATTACATTTTTATATTAAATGTTTAATGTGTACTTTTAAGTGTACAAATAACCCAGTAGCATCAGGTGTTAACACTAGAACAAACCATAGATTTGATGCCAGGACATTATAGTGTATATTTGTTGATCAAATTGCCCCACTGTGAAGGAGTATTCCTGTGAGTCTCCAGTAACCTTGTATCGGTTGTCATGGGTATGTGCGAGTGTCATTGGCTGCTTGCACCTTTCTCTAGTCCTGTTATTGGTGGAATGGCTGAATTTTCAATGCCGGTTAGTGGTTCCTGGGCTTTTGAGCATCTTTCTCAGAAGGCCAATAAACTGTAAGGGGAGGAGCCAACCACACGTAAATATGTGGCGGGCGAAAGGTGATGGAAGGGAAGAGAGCGCCATATCAGAAGAAGAAGTTACTGTAGATGCCGCAAAAAAGGCAAGAGGGAAAGCTACACGATTTGCTGGAAAAGGTGAGGTGAACCCGGGTTCATTTTAGTAAGCATCATTTTCCTTTTCCTTTGGATGTGGTGGAGTTATTCGGGAGAGGACCTGACAACAACAATAACATTTATTTCTCTGACACATTTTCATACAATAAATGTAGCTCAGAGTGCTTTTACAGGATGACAAAAGAGAAAAAAGACAAAATACAGAAATAAAAGTGGGCAATACTAATTAATATAGAATAAAAGTAAGGTCCAATGGCCAGGGAGGACAGAAAAACGAACCAAAAAAAACTCTAAACGGCTGGAGAAAACAACAAAAGCTGCAGGTTTTCCAAGGCCACCAGACCGCGGAGCCCCCTCTAGGCATTCTGCCTAACATAAATTACCTCAATCAGTCCTCATGGTTTTCAGGCTCCATGTGGAAGAATTAGATGATGATGGTCATGTGGACCTCTGGCCTTCAATGTAGGGACAGCACAGTGCTTTGATCGGGTGGTGGTGGTGCAGATCGCCACCACAGAAAATTTGGAAAAAGAACAGCAGAGAAAGTAGGGGTTAGTATGGATTTCGGAGCCACCAAGAATGACAATGATAATTAAATGCATATACAGAATATCGGGGTTAAACTAAAATGAAGCTATGAGAATGCCATGTTAAAGTTTTTAGCAGTTTTTTTTTATTTGTAAAGTGCTCCACCATATTAGCCTGGCAAATTTCTATCAGTAAGCTATTCCAGATATTAGGTTTACTTCTTTTTAAGTTTAGGTATTGGAATTCTAAGCAGACACTCATTTGAAGATCTAAGGTTACGATTTGGAGTGTAAGGTGAGAGGCATTCTGAAATCTAGGGTGGAGTGAGATTATTTAAGACTTTGTAAATCATAAGCTGATGGGCCAGCCTAAGTGATTGTGTATGTTTACGAATTCCAGGACATGAGGTACGGCTCGGCACATTCTTCACAATAACGGACTGTAGATGATTCATAATAGGAAATATTTACAGGACTCTGCTTTTATTTTTTTTTTCTCACATTTGTGTATTAGTGGTGTATATTGTTGGGTGCTGTGATTCGTGTGGAGGTGGAAGTGCTACAGCGCGGTACTGTGCATACTGGGGGTTTGTTTGTTTTGCACAGTTCCTTATTTTACTGTATAATAACAATTCTCATTTAGCTCAACTTTTGTTTCTTTTTCTTTTTCTCTCTCTTTGCTGACGCTCTAGTTTGGCAGTGCATATTATCGTGCCAGCTTGGAGTGGTACAAACTTAAACAATACCTTTTTGTTTCATAGTAGGAAAATGGTACTAATAAGAGGCATCTGTAATCTTTAAAGAAATACAGTTAGTGCCAAAGGGGAGTTTGTCATGTATACATAACCTTTTAGCAGAGTTTCAAAATGTGGTTAAGCAGAGATCATAGAAAGTGGTTCTCCCTCATTTCAATCATGGCCATCCTCGGGTAGGCAGTACTTGACTGACTTCTCCATAGTTGGGGCTTTGGGGCAACTTTACATGTAAGTTTAAGATTCATCAATCCACTTAATCTACAGGTATATCAAGGTGGATCAATCTCAAGATTAATTTATATAAATCTCTTGCTCAATACTAGAGTATTTTTGTATTCAGTCACATTTTCATTCAAGGATATTCATTTAGGTTTTATTTTTTGATAGAGCTTGCACCCCTTTTTTAGTGAAATTCATGAAACTTAGATATATAGATATACAGTATAGTGATTTGATGGCACAGAGACTTAAAAGAAGAAAAATGGTTAACATAAGTAGGATATGAGCGACATGGGTGCACAGAAAAGCAAAGGCAGACTCATTGGAATTTAACAGCAAGACGCAACTTGTGATGCTTGCGAGAATCTTTCCAAGGGACTTTGGCAGCCTTTAAAGAATCCACTTTATATTAGTGTTATATACAAGCCTACCTACATAAACCTCACACTCTCATATAGTTTAAGATATTACCAGGCCTCAGACTTGTACTTGTTTAATGAATATAATTAATAACTTGACTGCTTTAAGTTCATATTTAGTACAGTGACCAGACGTCCCGGTTTACCCGGGACAGTCACTATTTTTGGATCATCCGTCCCGTCTTCCCTGAAAGATCAAGAAATGTCCCGGCCTGTGGTGTTTTGCGACAAAATGCGTACTTTTCCCTAGAGGCCTAGACCCCATTCAGCCTTTCTGGTTCCAAATCATACGTTCTACCCATCATGACGTCAGACGGTTAACCGACCACCTTCTGAGTCCAACACCTGCTGGTGGCCATTGTTTGCAGTATGGAAATGCACGGAAGGCGAGAAGACGGAAGCGGACGCATCGTCGGATGGTATCTGCCGTGCCTTGTGATAGGACATGTTTTGGCTTTGCTATGCTCTGAGCCAGGAATTATCTTATTATTCCTGCTCTGAGCCTGATCGAAGAGCTAATGATGCCTGATTCAGTCATTCATTCACTCGTCAATACGGCATTCGAGGTGAGCCGTTTTCACTAAAGTTAAAGCTTAAACTTAAGAGTTAAACTTGCCAATTTATTTTGTACGACAAAATTGAAAGTGCTGACAAAGTTTATTATTTTTTTACTTTAATTTTAGCTCTTTATTCTTTAAGTACTGCTGTACACACTTTACTGTATAGTCTCAAGTCTGCAGACTGTACTCTCTGTAAATTTCATTGTAGTTGTGAATCTGATAATATTAATTTTATGTATTAATAATGAATGAATATTTAACACAAGTCACAACAACATTTGCGGATGATTGCCTGTTCCTTACACTTACAGCTGTATTTTACTTTGTTTTTCTTTAGTTTAGAGTGCAGAGTGACATTGCTTCTTCCCTTGTCTCTTTGGAATTTGCATTATGTCTTCCACTGAGAGTCTTTTCTCTGATTAACATGTGGACACCAGAAAAATCGCAACTTAATTTTATCGAATTGAAACATATGCTGGTTGTGAAATGCAATTTCAGTAATTCATGTGACAAGTTTTATGACATGTTATTACAAAATCCTGATGTCCTGAGAGCCATCCACTCATCTCAGAAATATTAGTGTTTCATGATTATGAAAGTTACTCATTGAAAAGCTGTTTTTCCTTTATAAACATTGAAAAAGTGTCATGTTCAATTTCAGAAAGTATTAATAAATTATTCACAAAACATTTCTGGCACTTCTGTACTTTCACTGCGATTCCTGATTAACAACGTAAGGTTTCGGTACGTCCATAACATACAGTATACTATATAATGTACACTAATGAGTTTGTTATTTGCTCTTCAGGAAAGCGTGTCTTTCAGTCAAGTGTTTTTGGCAAGATCTAGCCTGTAATTTCACGAAAAATAGCATACAGTGGTATAGAACCCTACTTTTGAAAATGGGTATATGTTTGTGGTTTAATAATATGATTGTTTCAAATGGAAGAAACTCGTACAGAATAAGATGCAGGAAACACGAAAATAGGCATTTCCATTATTAACGTCTATCTGGCTTCTGTGGGGCTCCACCCACAAGACCCCACCGCCTGGTGTCCCAGGTTGCCCCCAGAAAAATCTGGCCACTGTATATTTAATTATGTCTTTCTTTATATATGGTTTTACTGGAGTTGCTTTTTCTTCTACTCCTTTCAAAGCCTTACTTATTTATCTGTAGATCCCAAAATGGCTTTTCAGGTGAGGACGACGACAACAACATTTATCTCTATAGTACATTTTGAAGGTGTCAAAAATTCTGTAGTTACAAGTAAAGGAAAGACCAATTAAAATTAGAATAATGATTAATAAATAGTATGCAGCAATTATTGTACACTTATAGAGCATAACATATATAATTAAGAGAATTATAGTCGTTAAATAAAGAGTTGGTTTTCGAAGTCTCAAAATGCAAGGACTGTTTTCTTTATAGTACTTGACCAATATTTAAGATTTTATGACAAACAGAAAATCCATCCATTATCCAACCCACTATATCATAACTACAGGGTCATGGGGGGTCTGACGGAGCCAATCCCATCCAACACAGGGTGCAAGGCAGGAAACAAACCCTGGGCCTGGCATCCGCACACTCCAGCAAACAGAAAATAAGATTGTTTAAAAGTACAAATATAACTTAGAATTATTTTCTATATAATGGCGTATAATACATTTTTAATGTCTGAACTTAGGCATAGGTCTAGGTAGGATGATTTGAGGTAAGTGGTAATAAAAGAACATCCATTCATCATCTTAACCTGCTTTATCCATTGTATTGTTGTGGGGCAGGAGAACTTAATCGTGCAGCACTGGATAGAAGACAAGAAGGATCTCTGATATCCATCTAAGCAGTCAGTCACCCACACCTTGCCAATATTTTAACTTGCCTATTTTTGGCAGGTGAGAGAAAATTTCTATACACCGGAAAATAAGCGACCTACACAGACAGTACATGATTCTGTTTATACAGGACAGGCAAGGCAGTCCACTGCCAAGGGCCCTGAACTGGAAGACGTCCCACCCTGAGGAGACGCCCCCAGAAGATTAAACATAGTAGCAGGATTAGATTCTCATGTAATATCTCTAAAAGAATGGTAACCATGTATAGCGCAAAGAGAGAGGCAAGTTGATTAATATTGCATAATAAGCAGGGGAGTGGGGCTGAGATTGTCGGTATAAATAATCTAAAAGAATAAAGTGAAGAGAGAGTGAGACTTACACAAACAATGTAGACACAAACTGCCAAAAGAAAGATAAGAGCAAAGCCAAAAACCTGTCACTGTGACAGTGAAATAGAGGAAAAGCTGAACTGAGGTATGCTCTGTCCTTCCAGAGAACTATTCATCATAATGGGAAGCTGGAACATTTTCTGTGTATATTGCACAATACTTTGCAGCTTGTTTTGCACTGCATGTTTAGGTTGGCAGTTGCTGCTTGAGGCAGTGAATTTTGTTTGGGGATCGATATCTACTTGTCTGTGATCTCGTGCTTTTTGATATCTATCTGTTTAACATATAGTGCCTTTTAGATTTGCTCATCTGTTAAAACTGTAGAAATGTGATGTGATTGCCTCCATTTCAGCCATTAAAAACCAGAAACTTCAATAACAATGCCTTGGACTTTAATTTTGTGTATTGTTTTCTGAAAATGACAACTTTCAAATTGTGAAATTTTTTTTAAGAATTGCCCAGTCCCTCTCAGGAAGATACTGCCTTATTGAACTCCCACCTGAACCATTTGCCATCCCTCTTAACTGCTATTGAGTTGATTTTTACTCATGGCTCCAATTGAAAAAATGATTGCAGTGGATAAATTATAAAAATATATATATTGATATGATATTTTGCTTTTTCTTTTCCTTTAGTTGTCATTCTTATTTTCCTTTTGCCCATCACCTTTTCCAGTTTGATTAAACTCCTGGCCATCAATATCTTCCTTTCTTTGCAGGACATTGTAATATCCAATTTAGTACTGGATTAGCTGTCCCCAACAGCTCTGCCCGTGTAGTAGTGAAACGGGACAAACTTTAAAAATCAATAAACAAACCGGTATTGCTAGCTAAGTGAGGTAGCCCGTTTCGAACTGAGGCTGGCGTGTGAGTGAGGAGGGCCCCGTCTGGCTCCCCATTCCTAACGTCATGCTTCCCACTCCCTTCGGCCCATAGCCTCTGTCTCAGATTAGCGCAAATAAATCGCTTCTACAAGCGAACTATGATTCTTAGCGCAATGAGAGAAGTCGCAAAATCAACCGGAATGTTCAAGCAAATTATAGCAAAAAGCTTGATCTTAATCTGTTAAGTAGTTCTCTTGTTCGCTATCTAAAAGGCGGCAAGGCCGGCTCTCCACTCCTGAAATTGTGCTTCCCCCTCCCCTCGGCCCACAACCTCTGTCTCAGATTAGCACCAATAAATCGCTCCTGCAAGCGAACTACGATAATTAGTGCGATGACAGAAGTTGCAAAATTAACCGTAATGTTCAAGCAAGTTATAGAGAAAAAAAAAAAACGATCTAAATCCGTATGTTGAATCAATCTAAAAAGGAACAGAGGGCTGGAAGGAGCTGTGTCTTGTGTTGTGTTTGCTTGGCAGCCATGATGTGAGCGAATGAGCATCGAGAGTGACAGCTGATGCAACTGTATTTTTTTTTTGGTTCAAAAGAGGTGACCACCTTCAGTCGATACAATTTGAGTAGCAGAGCAGTAATAAGAATTTTGATGAATAAGTGGCACATCTGTAATTTTTCAGTAATTTGTTTGAAAAATCGGGTTGTCTGTAAAATATCTAAGTTCATTATGTCAGTATGTAGTGAAACTATCAGAATTTTTCATTTACACAGTGATACAGATGTTAGGCCATACAGCCCACTCCTAATCCAGTTATTGTTGTGTCTTTTAAGAGCTTTAGGGCTACATACAAAGAGACTGCTTATTTCAAACCATAATTAACAATTAGAATGAACATAGTCCTGCACTTGTATTTTGTCAGTGCTGTGCTGCCTCTCAATAAAGTATTTTTTTGAAGTTGCATCTCCTCTTCTTTCTGTCTTTAGAGTTATTAAAGACCCTCCGTTAAGCACTATACTCTGACTCGTGAAAGGTCGCAAATAAGGGTGTCCTTGTCAGACTTTCAACTGAATCATCAGTCCTTTACTCTGTGGTTGATTTGAAACCTAATGTGCTCTTCACATCAAAGCACCCTACCTGGTTTACTAAAACGTAAGAAGGGGTCTTCTAGTTATTTTGTGTCTCCCCCTTCCCCCTTTACTTCCTTGATATTCAAGTCACATTTGTCTGTTTTAAGCCCCCTGTCTTTGTGTGCTCACAGAACTCTGATCAAAGTTAACAAACATCTTCACACCCGTCCAGTTTCTCAGAAACACAACTCCATCTTCTGTAATTTGACTGTGACAGATGGTCTGTCTCTTCCTCCCTGAGCATATTAACTCTTTTAGGGCTAATTTATTTATTTTTTTACTTTTGTCCCAGGGCTGACTATTTTTTGAAAGAACTCGGTTTTCTGAAAAGCACACAAAGCAATGGTTTCACACATAAATTAACATAAAATGTTTGTTTTATATTCCATGAGCCCATGCAGCATGTAAATTCACATTTTTATTACATTCCTGTTTGTCTCATCATTCATAAGCTGAAAGGCACTTTCTGGAAAACAGCTTGAAGTAGTCGAGTGGCTGGTAATCCATAGTGTCCACTAGACCGCCACGTCGTCTAAAGTCCAGTTGCCAGATTTCCTCCCACAGATTTGTCTGTGTAGTCCCTCCAGGCGAACATTGCCGTAGGCGTGTCGGCTACATGAGCGTGTCCAGCACTACGATCAGCTGATGGAGGGACCTGTCTTTCATTTTCGATTTCCAAATTGTTTGTTTGCATCAAAATTGGAGTTCGATAAGTGTCTGTGTAGTCCTCCCAGGTGAACCTTGTTGTAGGCACCAACTGCATGGTCAGCCTGAGACCGATCAGTTGATGCAGGTACCTGTTTTTCATTTTCGATCTCCAGATCACTTGCATCAAAATAGGAGTTTGAGAAGTCGGTGTCCGATACGCAATAAATCAATGATAGTATTTTTCTTTGCACATCCGCTTCACTGTCTCGCCTGATTTATGCTACTCAAGTACACTCCGGGATTTGACGTCAAATTAGTGAGTATAACAGTCCTCCTAGCAAGGAGGGTCTACCTATCACGTAACAGTAAGTTTTTTCTTTTTTTTTTTTCTGCCCTTTGCCCCGAATATCAACTTTAGTTGACATCCGCCCTCAACCCCTTGTGTCGACAAAAGTCGATATCCACCATAAGTTATTAATATTTGTGAAAACCTATGCCTCAGATTAGCTCAGTTTCTGAAGTTTATAGTTTTTCTTTTCCTCCAATTAACTGGTCCTGTGGGCAAATATTGTCCCATTTTCCTACCAGCTTTCTTCTCAACCTCTTTATATAATTTTTCATGTTTGCTTTCTCCTAATTTTAAAGACGGTGGCAGCCATGTGTACACCTTTTACACCTTAAAACCTGGAAAAACTAAATCTGTTTTTAGGCAAGGATGCTTGTTTTGTGCTTTTTTTTTCCCATATACATAAATGTTAAAATAATCACTGCAGTTTTGTGTATTCACTGAATACTGCTGCTTCTCAGGTCCAGGGCAGTATGATGGTGCTGTGGTTAGTGTAGTTGCTTTGTAACAGCAGGGCATCGTGCTAGTTAACACTCCAGTAGAGTGGAGTCCAAACTTGGGTAGGTCACTCCTGGAGTGCCATTTGCTTCTTGGCACTTGGCTACTTTTTGTTTTTTCTAACAAATCTGCAAGGCTTGTTTAACAAGTTGAAATTGGTGGCCTGTTTGGAAATGAATAAATAGTCTAATCATTCTTTTGAATATTTGGTGATGTCCAAGATGCAGTCAGACAAGGTAGTTTTCCACCTGTGACTTGGCGAGTCTCCAAGTTGCTTCTTCCTGTTGGTTGAACACCAATTACCCACATCCAGTTCCTAGAAAGCAAGAAAGCCTTGGTTTAACTATTATATATTAAAAAGTGGTGTATTTCAGGTCCTGAAATTTTTTTTGGTAGATTGGTGGGCAGTAATTACTGTCCCTCCTACTCCAGTGCTGTAGTAAGGTCCTCTGAAGGCCTGTTTTCTGTGAATTGGGTCCATAACTGCATCCCTAACCCTTCTTGACATTTCCTCAGTCTTTCATTGATACACTTTTTCTTTCTGTGACTGTGACAATTTGCTAAGCTAGAAATAAAATGTCAGGTGAGGGAGTTTGATCAATCCATTGGAGGTCATGCCACCTTGTGAAATTACCTCTACTTGGAAAATGTTGCCATTCAAAATGGCCTTTTCTTTCATTTTTTCCAACCAAGAGAAGAAGATTGCTTACTGGCTTCTTGTAGGTCTTGGCAGCATGTAGATGGTTGTTCATAACTCTGAACATGTATTTATTCCTGGCTACTAAATGATGGGTTTTTTTTTTCTCCACTTTCCTTGTGCCTATTTTTTACTCTACTAGGGCTACATTTACAATGCAAATGACTCAACTTTTGTGTATCTGTGGTAGATACTATGAATGTGAAAGAGGAACTAGGATGGTGGGGGCAAGATGTGAACAGTTCTGATGCAAATCAATGGTTTGCCAGTTTATTAATGTTGAAGGGGAATGTTCTGTCAGTATCTGTCTACAAAAATCTCTCAGGAAAACTGTGCTGTTAAGGCATGCTGCTTCTGTCAAAAAATGCATAGCATTAAGTCTTCACCTCGATTTCTTTCAATTGGCATGTCAGAATCAGTACTGACATCCATCTTGATTTTAAGTGCAGAGTTATGAGGAAGGGTGCAAAAGTAAAGATTTAAAAGTATAGATTTTATATGGTCATTAAAATTAGCTGTGAGTAGTCTAAATTCAATTTGAAAAGTTGATTCCATACTTAACAAATAATAACTTGTCATTTTTATATAAAAACAAAAACAGGTGGTTTTGTGTAATTTTACAGTAATTTACGATTTTTTTTTATTTATTTTTTTAATAATATTATTGTGCACAATCTTTTTCCCTCACAGTTGACCACAGCCGAATTCGTTTACAGCTGGGTGATAATGATTACATTAATGCCAGCTTGATCTCCATGGAGGAAGCTCAGCGCAACTACATCCTCACACAGGTAAAGTTCCATTACAGTTTTGGGGTACTTAACAATTCTAGCTGCTCTGTACTGCAAATCTTTTAGCCCACCTTTCCTGGTCAGAATGGTGGTTGTAGCAAGCTTGTACCAGATTTCTCTTAAAACAAGAGCAACATTTATTTATATGGCACATTTTCATACAAGCAGTGTAGCTCAAAGTGCTTTACAGAATTAAATGAAATGAAGTTAATATCAAACAAACAAACATGATTAGACAATATTCAGTTTGTAACAAAGAAAAAGGTAAGATTGAATTGCCAGGAGGACAGAAAAAACAAAGTAAAAAAAAATAAACTGTCAAAAGTCTGCATGTTCTGGTTAATTCCTTTGCACGTTAAGAACGGCTGTGAGAGGAACAGTCTTCCATATACACTGCTCACAAAAATTAAAGGAACACTTTAAAGAAACACATTAGATACATCAGATCTCAATATGAAGTTGGATATCTATACAAATAACGACAGGGCAATGTCTTAGGAACAAAAGGATGCCAAGTCTTTTAATGGAAATAAAAGTTTTCTGCCTACAGAGGGCTCAATTGTGTAGACACCCTAAAATCAGAGTGAAATGAAGATGTGGCAGGCTAGTCCATTTTTTCAAAAACTTAATTTCTGCTACTCAAAATGCTTTTCAGTATCTTGTTTGGCCCCCACGAGCTTGTATGCATGCTTGACAACGTCAGGGCATGCTCCTAATGAGACGACGGATGGTGTCTTGTGGCATTTCCTCCCAGATCTGTATGAGGGCATCCCTGAGCTGTTGTACAGTCTTAGGAGCAACCTGGCGGCGCCTAATGGACCGAAACATAATGTCCCACAGATGTTCTATTTGGTTTAAGTCAGGGGATCGTGAAGGCCATTCAATTGTTTCAATTTCTTCATCCTCCAGTTACTGCCTGCATACTCTTGCCACATGAGGCCGGGCATTGTCGTGCATTAGGAGGAAACCAGGACCTACTGCACCAGCGTAGGGTCTGACAATGGGTCCAAGGATTTCATCCTGATACCTAATGGCAGTCAAGATGCCGTTGTCAAGCCTGTAGAGGTCTGTGAGTCGCTCCATGGATATGCCTCCCCAGATCATCACTGACCCACCACCAAACCAGTCATGCTAAACGATGTTACAGGCAGCATAATATTCTCCACGGCTTCTCCTGACCCTTTCACGTCTTTCACATATACTCAGGGTGAACCTGCTCTCATCTGTGAAAAGCACAGGACGCCAGTGGTGGACCTGCCAATTCTGGTATTCTATGGCAAATGCCAATTGAGCTCCCCGGTGCTGTGCAGTGAGCACAGGGCGCAGTAGACATTTGGGCCCTCAGGCAACCCTCATGAAGTCTGTTTCTGATTGTTTGGTCAGAGACATTCACACCAGTGGCTTGCTGGAGGTCATTTTTTAGGGCTCTGGCAGTGCTCATCCTGTTCCTCCTTGCCCAAAGGAGCAGATACTGGTCCTGCTGATGGGTTGAGGACCTTCTACGGCCCTGTCCAGCTCTCCGAGAATAACAGCCAGTCTCCTGAAATCTCCTCCATGTTCTGGAGATTGTGCTGGGAGACACATTAAACCTTCTTGCTGCAGCACGTGTGGTTGTGCCATCCTGGAGAAGTTGGACAACCTGTGCAACTTCTGTAGGGTTAAGGAATCGCCTCATACTGCCAGTAGAGATGATTACTCAAGCCAAAACTAGCACGAGTGGAAAACCAGCCAAAAAAGATCAAGAGGGAGAAACTTGAAATGACCTCCACATGTAAAACCAGTCCTGTTTTGAGGGTTTTCTAATTGTTGCCACTTTAGTGCACCTGTCGTTAAGTCCATGAACACCAATACAGCTGAAAGTGATTAACAATGACCTCAGCTGCTTAACCAACCAAAAAATTATCAGACAAGTTTAATTGATTTCATGCCAGGGCCAATAAAAAAAGTGTTCCTTTAATTTTTGTGAGCAGTGTATATGCGGTTGGATTCCATTCCCTTACATGGCATGCAATTTAGACATCCAAATCACTCCTCTCATTGCTATAAGTAAAGACCACCAATTAGCCATAGCTCCTCTGCTACGCTAATAGCAGCCATGTCATCTTCACTTCAGAGCAGGTAATCTACCTGAGTCTAAGCACGTTTTGGCCATTCCAGTACTTTGTTGGGAGAACATGTAGGTAAAACACAGGGGTTATTGCTGGAAGAGATATTGGTCAGGCACTTACAGTATGGTCTGCATGTGCTTCCCAATGATCCAGTGAATTGATGAGACACTGTGATGTAAAAATTGACACCAATCCTTTGAATTAGACATAAAACTGACCCCCTAACTCTGTGTGATTATAAAAGATCCCAGGGTATTTTTTTTTTGTTTGGAGAAGAATAGTTTGTACCCTAATGTCCTGGCTACATTGCTCACCACAGCCTTGTGATTCTCACTCCCTAACCATCTCATGTCCCCTATTGATTGACTATCACTCTCACCACCTAATATCTAATGCGTGTCGAGGTGCCAGCACAGGAATGGCTGCCATTCATCTAGGTGGATGTTACACATTGGTTGTTTGAAGTGGTTCCCCATGGTCTTTGTAAAGTGCTTTGAGTAGGTTAGAAAAACACTAAATAAATGTAATTTTAATTATTATTTTGAATTATTACTGAGGATCTGAACAGGGCCAGGTGAAGTTTCATGTTCCTTGCCTCCCTTAACATTAAGGAGAAGCTTTGAAAATATATCTAGGCATTCTTAGGTTATAAATTCAGCTTGTGTTTTCCTTTGTTGAACCTATAATTTGAGAAACTAAAATGTAATATGTGCATTTTTTTTGAGCTAACATTTGACTTTAATATACTGGCTGTACATTTCATCTAAATTATAAATAAAAAGAGTTAACAAAAAGGGAGAAATTCCCAGGTATCCCAGCATACGGTATTATCCCTTTGACATGGCATGATACTTTAATGTTTGAAAATATTGTCAGTATTACATTTTATTGTTCTAGGAGAAAGTAGGGTGAAATGACGTTTTTTATTGGCTAACTAAATCGATTACAAATGCAAGCTTTCGAGCCAGCCAGGCCCCTTCATCAGGCAAGATTACCTTGTCATTTCACCCTATTTTCTCCTGTATCAATCTATGGCTAACATAGTACAACACTCTTCTGCTATTTTATTGTTCTGTTATTAGTTGACTGATAAATTTTGAAGTCCTTTACCTCTTCAGAGACATGCAGAAAAATGGTGGCTATCATGGCCCCAGACCCTTTTTTCCTTCTTTTCTCCCCTTAAGAATGTGCTGCATTTTTTTTTTTTCATTGTAAAATTAGAATAAGCAGTGAGAAGCAATGTACCTTTTTAAAGCTAGGTGGGCTACTGTTAACTATCCCATGTAGAAATAATGTGTGGTCTTTAACAGGGGCGTCACTGCCCTGGGGTACACTTTTTTATTTATTTATTTTAATGTATTTATTAACTAACGAGCATAGTGCCAGTGGAATTTCCAGCACAGAAGTAAAGCTGCGGCTTGTCTATCGGCTGTTGACAGAGACCTCCATTAAAGCACAGACACCCGGTTTCACTGGATTTCTACGGATAAAATCATCCACACTTTAAGTAATAAGACAAAATTGTGAACGTTCACTGGTCAGCAAGCTTTCTAGTAAACCATTTTGAATCCGTTCTTGAAGGAAACTATCATCAGTTGATACTAAGTGTACCTGATTGCCCAGTATTGTAACTGAACCCATTTCTTTTTGTTTTTTAGACTTAGAATTGGAAGCTTAGAGGAGACATTGTGTACAGAAAGACAGCTGTTGAAATTGTTCAAGTAATGTATTGCTGCTGTTTGCAATTTGTAAAACTATAGAATTTTTGTTTTAAGTCGGCCTGTTTTGTGTAGCATAACCGTTTAGTTGGGTCAGAGCGGAAGTCGACAGACTAAGGCTGTGTGGGGAAACGCTCTCATAATGTGGACAGGAAGGAATACAGAGAAATTATATCTTTCAGTTTTGAAGAGCGAAAAGGGCTGAAAATTAAAGAAGAAAGTAGAACAGTACCCACATTTAGTCTGAGAAAGTTAACAAAAAAAGAGCAGGGCTTTCTTTTTTGGTATAATAAAATTTGACAGATTCAATGGTGCAAACACATTAACAGTCCATTTGTATGGATGTGCTTGTTAATAAAGCCAGAAAGTGGTTGCAGCATTGTGTAGCCAATAGCTTATTTTGCATCCTTTTAAAGCATAATAAGGCATGTTAGAAACCCCTGACTAAAACACTCCTTTGAATGCTGATGTCTTTAACTCAGGGGTTGCATCTGTAGTTTGTGGGATAAGTGGATGTTGTAACAGATATTTAGCTGTTTAACCAAATTCATTATGAAAATGAGGGGAAAAGAGAACAATCTTTTTTTTTTTTTCTTTCCCATTTTAGATTTACATACTTCAACGCTACAAAAGTGAATTTTTTGAGCCATCTGGCAAATTTTATAAACCTTGCATTCTTAACAAGGTAAAGGAACCCCTGTTTAAAGTGTGTGTGCACAATCGAAAATTCTTGGCAGGGGTAGAGTGGAACATATCGAGAGTGCCAGATGTCGATGAAATGAGGGAGCACGGATTTTACACAAGTATTTTTAATAGATGCAGTTTCACTGCTTTACTGACAGAAGTTAGAAGACATGAGCATGGCAGGGTCTGTCAATAAGTGCATGTTCATAGAATTTACAAAACGGTTCACAGAGTATGCTAATATCTTGAGGACTCACTCTGTCATTATCTGTGTTTTCTAGAATTTGGCATGTCACAGTCCACACAAAATGATTGTTGCGACTAAAACTGCAGTATTTTAGGCAATCAAGGATAAGGTCAAAACGTTTTCTTTTTTGCTTGGCAAGTACTTGAGACAACAGGCATTTCATATTGTATACAGCAGTCCAGTATAAATTGTCCAACAACATTTATTTCTATAGCACATTTTCATACAAACAATGTAGCTCAAAGTGCTTTCTTTACATGATAAAGAAAGAGAAAAAAGACCAAATTAAATAAGAAAATAGAATTTGGGAACACTAATTAACATAGGATAAAAGTAAGGTCCGATGGCCAGGGAGAACAGAAAAAAAAGAACAAACTCCAGACGGCTGGAGAAGAAGAATAAAATCTGCAGGGTTTCCAGGCCACAAGACCACCCAGCCCCCTCTAGGCATTCTACCTGACATAAATGACCTCAATCAGTCCTCATTGTATTCAGGGGTTACATGGAAGAACTTGAAGATGGCGGTCAAGTGGACTTAATTGTGGAGTTTTATTGGTTTCTTTAATAATCGTGTCACATAAATTTATCAGAATGTCTGTATCTCACCCTGAATTATCAAAGTACTTGTTCATATTATCGTGTGTTTACTTTTTATTAATGACAGCCACACACATGGGGACATTAAAAGTGTAGTAGACGTATCGGGTAACGTTGATAACAATAGAAGATTTGTCTTGGTATAATTGCATAATGTTAAGATTCCTTCATGGAATTTCAGAAGTGCAAAGGGCAAGTGTGGGAACAAAAATGGTGTTCATTGTCAGGGCCCAACACTAACTTTTAAAAACAGTTACCAGGCTTGGCAAGGAAAGATCAACTTTTGATTGCAAAACCAAAAATATGATTGACATTTTTAACAGCCTATCACCCCACTTAATCAGTACTAAAACTTTGACTTTAGTACCAATAGAAGCTTTCGTACTTGTACCAGAACACTGCAGAAGCAAATAATGGATCACTCCTTCATCACCCCTATCTCACTGCTGTTTAGACGCCCCGACCTGCAGATACATGTGCCTTCCTGCTGCCCTACAGATCATTATGCTTAGCTTTTCAGCTTGAGTTTGCAGCGTGTTGAGATGTATAAAATATGTTCGAAGAACGTGCTCTTCCTTGGTGATTGGAGTAAGATGTAATAGATATATTGCAATGAGGATTGGTGTGTTCCCATGGGGTTCCAGTCATGCTTAGAAATAACTGTGAGGTCGTTGAAAGCGACAGTTTACTTCCAGTGCTGAAATAAACAAAATGCTGCTACCACTTTTTCAGTGCCAGTATACTGCGCAACTATAATCTGTTTTTAATTGTGGGAGCATCTGTTAAAATTTGTCATAAAAAATTTAGGTTGGCTGCTGCACCCAATTTCCGGCGCCGCATCCGAGTGGCAGCCTTTCCAGCAGCCGATATGACTTTATCTTTTTACCTTTTATCTCTTTTTTCTCTATCTCACTGATCACTTCTACCACTTTCTTTTATGTGGAATTGCTCCCTGGACACTTTTTACACATTTTTACTATTTTACTATTTGACATGGATTTTACACTCGAGAATCGCCTATTCAAGTAGTCAGCTTAAAGCACTGAGAAGAAATGCTTATGCCGGTGTGGTTCCTTATTTACCTGACGAGGTAAGAAGACGATATCGGGCAGCCGAGCCGCGCAAAGATAAAAATAAGATTAAATCGAGAAAATGGCGTTATAAACCGTCGGTGCCTTCTGTGATCCTGGGAAATGTAAACTCACTACAAAATAAGATCGACGAACTGGCTGTGCTGGTGAAAAATGTCAGAACCTACAGAGAATGCAGCTTGCTGTGTTTTAGTGAAACATGGCTAACGTCTATCATCCCAGATGCTAACGTGGAGCTACCCGGGTTTAGCACAGTTAGAGCGGACAGAGAGACAAGTACCTGTGGAAAGAAAAAAGGAGGAGGACTCGCTCTCTATGTCAATACAAAGTGGTGCAACTCAGGACATGTAAACGTTAAAATCTCCACTTGCTGCAGGGACATCGAACTGTTGGCCGTAAGTCTGCGCCCTATTACTTGCCCAGAGAGTTTGGACACGTGATTGCTGTTATTGTTTACACCTCCCCTCAAGCGAACGCGAGATAGCGAGTGACATCATCCATTCCGCAGTTGCTAAGTTACAAACGCAGCACCCTGAGGCACTTGTGCTAATCGCTGGAGACTTTAACCATGTAACGCTGGATAAAACATTACCTGCCTTCTCCCAGTATGTGGATTGTAACACTCGGGGAAACAGGACTATTGACCTACTATATGCAAACGTTAAAGACGCATACAGCGCCACCCCACTGCTTGGGAAAGCAGATCATAACCTGGTTCTGCTTCAGCCTCAATACAAACCAAGAGTGAGGGAGCTACCTACAACCACACGCTCATTCAGGAAGTGGTCCCCTGAGGCAGAGCAGGCTCTGAGAGACTGCTTTGGAACTACAGACTGGGATATATTGCTGGGTCACATAGTGAGAACATTGAAGAGGCTGTTGAATGCACAACTGATTACATCAACTTCTGTATGGACATTGTAGTTCCAGTAAGAACAGTATGCTGCTATGCTAACAACAAGCCATGGATTACAAGTGACATCAAGGGCCTTTTGAACCAGAAGAAAAGGGCTTTTAAAGGTGGTGATAAGCATGAGCTGAAGTGCGTGCAGAAGGAACTCCGAGTCCAGCTCAGGGCGAAAGAGCAGTACAGGAGAAAGCTGGAGCAGAAGTTGCAGAACAACAGCATGAAGGAAGTGTGGGATGGGATGAAGATTATCACTGGCTGCAGCTCAAGCGGGTGCCGCATCGAGACAGACGTGGAGAGAGCAAACCAAATGAACAACTTCTTTAATAGGTTTGATCACAGTAACCCACTCTCACCTCGAGTACTGCATCCTCCAACCATCCTTCTGCTGATACCAGCATAGGTGAGACATCCCCACCCACAATTACAGCAGCCCAGGTGAGCAGAGAGCTGAAAAGACTTTGTGCCAGCAAAGCAGCGGGTCCAGATGGTGTATCGCCACGATTGCTGAAGGCCTGTGCGTTGGAACTGGGGAGTCCTCTACAGCGCATCTTCAACCTGAGCCTGGAACAGGGAGAGTCCCAGGCTTTGGAAAACATCTTGTATCACTCCTGTCCCAAAGGTATCACGTCCTAGTGAGCTGAATGACTTCCGCCTGTTGCTCTGACGTCACATCTGATGAAGACCATGGAGCGCTGCTGCTTCACCACCTGAGGCCACAGGTCCGCCACGCCCTGACCCTCTGCAGTTCGCATACCAGGAGAAGGTGGGAGCGGAGGATGCCATCATCTATATGCTTCATCGATCCCTCTCCCACCTGGACAGAGGCAGTGGTGCTGTAAGAATTATGTTTTGGACTTCTCTAGCGCCTTCAACACCATCCAACCTCTGCTCCTTAGGGATAAGCTGACTGAGATGGGAGTAGATTCACACCTTGTGGCATGGATTGTGGACTATCTTACAGACAGACCTCAATATGTGCGCCTTGGGAACTGCAGGTGTGACATTGTGTGCAGCAATACAAGGCGCCGAGGGGACTGTACTTTCTCCGGTCCTGTTCAATCTATATACATCAGACTTCCAATATGACTCGAGTCCTGCCACGCAAAAGTTCGCTGATGACACTGCTATTGTGGGCTGCATCAGGAGTGGGCAGGAGGAGGAGTACAGAAAGTTAATCAAAGACTTTGTTAAATGGTGCGACTCAAACCACTTACACCTTAACACCAGCAAGACCAAGGAGCTGGTGGTGGATTTTAGGAGGCCCAGGCCCCTCATGGACCCTGTGATCATCAGAGGTGACTGTGTGCAGAGGGTGCAGACCTATAAATATCTGGGAGTGCAGCTGGATGACAAATTGGACTGGACTGCCAATACTGATGCTCTATGTAAGAAAGCTCAGAGCAGACTATACTTTCTGAGAAGGTTGGCATCCTTCAACATCTGCAGTAAGATGCTGCAGATGTTCTACTAGACGGTTGTGGCGAGTGCCCTCTTCTACGCGGTGGTGTGCTGGGGTGGCAGCATAAAGATGAAAGACGCCTCACGCCTGGACAAACTTGTTAAGAAGGCAGGCTCCATTGTAGGATTAAAGTTGGACAGTTTAACATCTGTGGCAGAGCGACGGGCACTAAGCAAACTCCTGTCAATCATGAAGAATCCACTGCATCCACTTAACAGTGTCATCTCCAGACAGAGGAGTAGCTTCAGTGACAGACTTTTGTCACTGTCCTGCTCCACTGACAGACTGAGGAGATCGTTCCTCCCCACATTATGCGACACTTCAATTCCACCCGGGGGAGTAAATGCGAACAGTAATTTATTTTAATTCTTTTCATTTGTATTACTATTTAATTTAATATTGTTTCTTTGTATCAGTATACTGCTGCTGGATTATGTGAATTTCCCCTTGGGATTAATAAAGTATCTATCTATCTATGTATCTATCTATGTATCTATGTATGAGTGGGAGAGCCAAAATGTGTATTTAGTTGCCTGCCTGTCAAACTCTTAACACAAAACAAGTGGTTGGAATGGGCCTCCTCACCAGTGCACATTATCTGCCAAATTCAACATGGAGTACTGGTACCTCTTCTTAGAGTACCAGTGAATACCTGCACCTCTTCAGAATTCTTCACGGGGGGTATCATCATTGTTTCGCGGGGAAGTAAGTTTCGCCGTACTATAACGTATTCTTAGTGTAACATTGAGTACAAAGCATCTCTTCAGAAATCTTCACAAGGGATTAGCACCTGATCTGTGATGACACAACGATGTAGGGTTCACCGTACCAGCATGTTTTCTTAGTATACCTTTGACTACTGGCATGTCTGCCAGAAATCTTCATGGGGGACTACCCCCTGCCCGCAATTGTAAATTGAGTACATTTCAATTAATTGCCATATGTAGAGTACCACCAGTGATTTGGTTCCACTTCAAGAACTGCACAAAACAGTTTTAAAGTAAAGATTTCTCTATGCGTAGCAGTACTTCTGCTACTAACACCACTGCCAACTGTGTAACATATGAATATATTTTTTATTCTGCTGTTAGTGTTGCGGGTTGATGTAGAATCTCAAGCACATTTGCAAATAAAAGTCAATAAGAGTCAATAAAAGGCCTTTGTCACGCGAGTTTATCACAATAACATAATAGTGAAGCCATAAACCTTTGCTAGAAATGCTACGACTACTTTTTCCCAGTGCAAGTCTACCATATTTCCTTCACCTTTATTTATCTGCCATCTTGAATACCCATGGCTGACAGGACGAATAAAATTCTTTTGCTGTAACAACCACTTTGTAAGTTACACATTATATTACATTTTACATTTTATTTAGTGCAAAGTTTGACTACCTTTTGAGCTGTTGAAATAGTTTCTAAGAAAAACTCTTGCTGTTATGTCATTTGATCAAACAGTTGTGGCCAAAGTATAGTTTGGGCTCCATTGATGTTTCCTCATGAGTGCCACTGTAGCACGTTGGTGTGCACTGCTTCTTCATAGCTCCCTGAAACCAGGCTCAGTTACAGCGTAATCACTGTTTTTGTGGAGCTGGCATGTTCTCCCTGTCTTAACATGAGTTTATCACAAATATTTCACTTTTTTGTCATTTTTGCATTCATAACATTATTTAACTGTGTGTACTGAAAAGGGTGAACTTCCCATCAAGTATTCTTATTGGTGAATCAATTATAAAATATTGGTTTGTTATCCTTTTAATTTTTTGTTTTCATGCTAACATTTTGTTTAACTTTAATGCCAATTTTTGACAATTTGTTGCTTAAATATATTTAAAAGGTTCCATTTTTACACAAAAACTGCTTTCTTATTTGATTCAAGAGAACCCTTTTGAGGAGAAAAGTTACATTGTTAAAATTTAGTTATTCTAACGTGTTTTTTTTGTTCTTTCTTCCTTCCCCCCCCCCAGGGTCCACTGCCCAACACTTGTGGACATTTTTGGGAAATGGTGTGGGAACAGCGTACACATGGTGTGGTCATGTTGAACAGAGTCATAGAGAAAGGTTCTGTGAGTATTTTGCCCAGGTTTACCTGTAATTAAAAGTAGTTTTCTTCTGATGCGTTCTGTATCAGGTAGTATCACAATAAATTAACTATTTTTTCCCATTATTTCAGAGTTTTATTTTTTACTTTATTTTTAAACTATGTGATAATGTTCTGTGTCTTGGATCTTAATCAGAATGCCCCCCTAAACATGCTTGCTGGAGGGTCATAATAGTAGAACAGTAATGGTGGTACAGTCCTACTCATCCAACATAAATGACTCAGATCTTGTGCTGGATCCCTATCTTATGTAAAGTCTGTATGTTCTCCTCATGTTTGCAATTTCAGTTACATTTGTACCACAATATACTGTAGTCTACATTACTTGTAACTAATTTCTCTTTATGCGCAGATGTTTAATTTTTTTAAGTGGTGAATGAGGCAGTCCTTTTCATTTTCAGAATTAGGCAAATGTCTACATTGCTGTCAAAGGCCATTGCAGTAGTAACAAGAATGCTGTTAAGATAGATAGATGGATACTTTATTAATCCCAAGGGGAAATTCACAAGGTTGGCTAGGCCCCTGCCACAACCCTACATCCATATTCAAAATGAAAGTGGGTTTAGAAAATGGATGGATGGTGTTTTTGTTGCCCACTCACCAATTGTTTAATGGCCATATCCTTCCAAACCCCCAGAATCTTGGTTTACACAGCCTCAACTTCATTTTAGCCAGAGATATTAATTTTATTTTTTAGTGCCTTGAAATACAAGCAGTCTGGAAGAAAGTCTTAATGGACCGATAAATCCAAGTTGGAAGTCTTTGGTTCATCACTTAGGGTGTTTATATTGGTGAAAGGATTGTTCCTCAGTGTGTGACACTGCTGTCAAACATGGAGGAGGAAGTGTGATGGTCTGGGGCGCTTTTGCTTGAGATGGAGTGACTGGCATTCTGAATCAAAAGGGTTTCCACAGTGTGGCTGTTATATCAGCAAATGGTGAATCAAATTTTGGGCACTTAATGATTCCATTACTTATTTTTTAATTTCCATTGTTTATTTGTTCTATGCCTTTTTTTATGAAACATGTTAAGACATTTAACTCCATAATGTCTAACTCCATAATTTCCATTAAAAAAATGAGGTGTTTCTAAAACTTTTTGATTTATTATGTGTGTGTGTATGTGTGTATGTGTGTGTATGTGTGTGTATGTGTGTAATTTATTTTACCTGGGGCATAAAGGCGTCTGACAAATGATGACTTTTTAGTCCACCTCCTACATAAATCATTAATGTGTTTTAGTTTATGCCACATAATCTTTGTGCGACTGAGAGGAAACCATAATATCCCTAATTATAAAATTGGAAGGCTTTTTTTTTTTATTTGTTTTATTTTGAGCCTGATTAAAATGTATTGCATTCTAATGAATTAAACATCATTGCTTAGTCTTAGTTTACAAACGGAGATAAAAAATAACACTATGTCATAAGTAAATATTTTTTTTTCTTATTATTCCGTCCAGATGAAATGTGCTCAGTACTGGCCCCAAGAAATTGAAAAAGAGATGGTGTTTGAAGATGTAAACTTACAGCTGACATTTATTTCAGAGGATGTTAAATCCTATTATACAGTACGGCATTTGGAGCTAAAGAACTTAACAGTAAGTGATTTTACTTAATGTGTTATAGTTAAAGAGGTTTACAAAATATGGTTCTTAAACAAGTAATATCCTAGAGAAAAAATGTTTAAAGGATCATTGTATCCATTATGTGTTCCTTACACTCTTAATAATGATACCTACTTAGTGAACTAAAGGAGAAAATGATAATGTAGTAGAAGGGGAATTGAAAGCTTATAGTCAATAATATGCTATGTTGCACTTCTGTTATTAGTCATCTGGAGGCCAAACAATGAAAGTGAGGTGATGCCTTATGATTCATTTTTTCCTTTTCCTTTTTTCTGATTACATTTTTTTTTTTTAGTAAGTTAGTTATATTGAGTTGTACCATTCCGACTTGCCAGTTATGCTGTACTATCACCCATGATGATATTGTGGTTAGAAACTTGGTCAATGATACACAGTGCCCTACTGATTACTTTAGACATTTGTACACCAATTAAAAATCATGAAGATTTTGAGAAGGAGAAACTTTATAGCCCATCTTACAGTAAGTAGCACATCAACCTTTTCATATAATAGTCAAGCTGAGATTTGAAGATATCCGAGTACAGCTGCCAGGCGACTTCAAATATTCATAGGTCACAATGTGAAGAAATATTTTGTAATATTTCTCCAACATTTGGCCTTAATCATCTTCAATCTGTGTGTGTCCTAGATGAAGAACTCATTTTAAAGTAAATAAGTGGTTTTTTAACCATACCAATTTCCTTCAGAATTTTACCACTACTGTCATGTTAACTTCAATTCTTCTGCTGCTTAAACTAAAAAGGATAATTGTACCTTTTTAGATGTTCCTTGCAGTCCTCGAGCGAGTATGATCTCCGCATTCCCTGGGACTGCTATGGTTCTTTTTTTTTTATATTAAGGCGAAAACTGTATGTGATCTTCTGAAAAGGGGATTGTGTGGCTTATACTTGACCTTGATTGATTTGTACTGGAGATTGTGTGCTGTATAATCTAAAATCCTTGTTTTACGCTATATGAGACGGTGGACTTCCAAATGTTCCAAAGTTTCAGATTTCCAGCTGCTAATTATATTTGAAAGTAGGTAAAACTGTGCTTTTATATATATTTATTTATATATTTATTTATTTATTTATATATATTTATTTATTTATTTATTTATATATATTTATATATTTATATATTTATTTATATTTATATATATTTATTTATTTATTTATATTTATATATATTTATTTTTATTTTATTTATTTATTTTTTTTTGCAAAAGAAACCATTTAATTAGTTACTTTTTTGTCTCAGTTATTTATATGAATTAAAAAAAAAATTGGATCACAAAAGGATTAGCACTGGGCCACTGCTTATTTTAGCAATACCAAATTAAGAACAAATTCATTGCACAAAAACATTTTACTTCCAGTGTTTACGTCAATTTTGAGCCCCTATGCCCACTGTGCCTTGAATTACTTTGATTCCTGCTTCCGTCAATTTGAGTATACAAAAAATAATTACATTCTGCTCTGTCAAGTATAAGGGCTGTTTTGCTACACACATTCATTCCCCTGCAGAGTTGATTCTACACTTGCACACTTTTTACATCCTTTGTGAGATCAGTTTAACACCTGGTGCTCACTTGGGAGCAAAGCAATCTTTGGGCAGATTGACATCCCTTGTGACAGTGCATACTAGCTCTTTAATGATGGTAATGCTCCATTTACAGTACATAGCAGAGAGTAATAAAAAAAAAAATACAAAATGCTAAAAGTCTTGAGTAACACTGGCAGATATCAGAACATTACGTAATGTAAAAAAAATGTACAGAGAGTAAAACATGAAGTTAGCTGAGACACCTGTTAATTCTGCCATACAACTGATTATTTCCAGTACTTTTACAATTATGAGGAAATAATTACAAATGAAAGTCCTATATTTTAAACTCTGATGTCCATTTAAATTTATGTGCAGATCTGCGTGTGTGTGTGTATGCGCGCATATATATCGTCTTCTAAACTTGTAAGTTTCTAAGGATGTAGTCCTCTAAGTAATATTTTTCTGCAATTGATACAATACATTTATAAAGAGAGTGAGTGTGTTGTGCAGTTTTTTATATTGTCAGGGTTCTGATACATGAGGAATCTATTTCTGGAGTTATTTTTTATTTTTATTTATTTTTTCTTTACTTAATGCCGCGTTAGTTGTTTTTGTGATGCTAGTAGCAATATAAATAAGGTACCTTTTGCATACCACCTTATCTGTCAGTGGATTTTAAAGCTGTGTTTTGTTCTTAATGATAGTTAACTGTCAAATAACTAGGCCCTAGTGATATGATTTGTGTTTTTGTTGTGATATATTTTCTGCATTTGATTTTCATTTTTGTATTGCCCCTTCAGTTACTCGTTTCTCTGTATCCTTTGGCTTCCACAGTGTTCTGTCCTTTTCTTACCCTGACCTCGGCTTTTGTTACTTTAATCATCTCGTGGAGGAACAAAGGTGGTTTTATTGTTCATGCAATAAACCTTGGACATCTCTGTGTGTTCATACTTATGTGTTTGTGTACTACAGTATATGTGTGTATTTTCTTTGTAGATTTACTGATGGGCAAAATTAGCATGTAGTAGTATATAAAGCGAAGATCTACACTGTGTGCACAATTATTAGGCAAGTGAATATTTTGACCATATCATCATTTTTAATGCGTATATTCCAACTCCAAGCTGTATTAACTTGAATGCTTATTGGATTTAAGCACGTCAGGTGATGTGTATTTGTGTAATGAGGGAGGGTGTGGCCTAAGGAGATCAACACCCTATATCAAGGTGTGCAGAATTATTAGGCAGCTAGTTTTCCTCAGGCAAAATGGGCCAAAAGAGATTTAACTGACTCTGAAAAGTCAAAAATTGTAAAAAGTCTTTCAGAGGGATGCAGCACTTTTGGAATTGCTAAGATATTGGTGTGTGATCACAGAACCATCAAACATTTTGTTGCAAATAGTCAACAGGGTCGCAAGAAACGTGTTGAGAACAAAAGACGCAAATTAGCTGCCAAAGATTTGAGAAGAATCAAACGTGAAGCTACCAGGAACCCATTATCCTCCAGTACTTTCATATTCCAGAGCTGCAACCTACCTGGAGTGCCCAGAAGTACAAGGTGTTCAGTGCTCAAAGACATGGCCAAGGTAAGGAGGGCTGAAACCCAACCACCACTGAACAAGAAACATAAGTTGAAACGTCAAAACTGGGCCAAGAAATATCTGAAGACAGATTTTTTTCAAAGGTTTTATGGACCGATGAGATGAGAGTGACTCTTGATGGACCAGATGGATGGATGGACCTGTGGATCAGTAATGGGCACAGAGCTCCACTCCAACGTGGAGGTGGGGTACTGGTATGAGCTGGTATTTTTAAAGATGAGCTAGTTGGACCTTTTTGCATTGAAGATGAACTCAAAATCAACTCCCAAACCTACTGGCAGTTTTTCAAAGACACTTTCTTCAAACAGTGATACAGTAAAAAGACCATGATTTTTATGCAGGCCAATGCTCCATCACTTGAATCGAAGTTCTCCACTGTGTGGCCAGCCAGTAAAGGCCTTAAAGATGAAGGAATAATGACATGGCCCCCCTTCCTCATCTGACGTAAACCCTATCGAGAACTTGTGGGCACTTCTTAAACGCTAGATTTACGGGGGAGAAAAACAATACACCTCTCTGAAGAGTGTCTGGGAGGCTGTAGTCACTGCTCCACAAAAAGCTGATCGTCAACAGATCAAGAAACTGACAGACTCCATGAATGGAAAGGCTTAGGACTGTTATTGGAAAGAAGGGTGGCTATATTGGTCATTGATTGATTGATTGATTGATTTATTTTTTTTGAAATGTCAGAGATGTTTATTTGTAAACTTTGAGGTGTTTGTTTATTATTCTCACTATAACAGATGAAAATAAACAAGTGAGATGGGAACATTTTCATTTTTCCTTTAGTTGCATAATAAATCTGCACACTAATAGTTGCCTAATAATTGTGCGCACATATGTATTCCCCTGATGATGTTCACACTCACATTTCCGTTGTGAAACTGACAAGTTCAGGTTTCAGGTTTATTAACATTTTGGGTTGACTGATGGCACTGTGTTTGTTCCATATTAAAATTAATCCTCAAAAATACAACTTGCCTAAAAATTGTGCACACAGTGTAGTGTTCTACCAACTTACCTCAGTCAGATAGTCAGATACCTACATATAAAATGTCATAGGCGAGTTACCCAGTGTCACCCAAGTGAGAAACTGGAAAGGCAAAAAGTAATTACAAATTACATATCACTTTCTTTTTTCCCCCTAAATATATTGCATTTAGAATATAGCAATAGTTGTTATCTGAAAACTTCTTTGCATTCATTATTCATTTTTTTTTTTTTTTCCCCTTTGAGTGCCTACAACCCCAAATTGCAATAAATAACTTGAAACGATGTGGCCCCAGTTGGGGTGATTGGGTGCCATGACAAAAATAGTCGGGGAAATGCTTGATTAACTTGTAAAATGTGAGAATCAAACCCAGATTACAGCAAGGTAGTTTTTTTTCTGTAGATAGATCACACTGTGATTATACAGCTGTGATTATACTTTCAAATATACGTATACATAAGTACATTTTTCAGCTAAATTTTTCTTTTCGGCTAATAAACTCCATCACACATTTAGAATTTGTTTTCCTTATAATGTTTGTGTGAAATTGAAGGTACTGCAAAGTAAGAAATCCCATAACTCTGTCCTCTGCATATTTTTGAAAAATTGCATTCTGGAAGTCCACAAAACCAGGGGTCGCCTACTCCGGTCCTGGAGGACCACCGTGGCTACAGGTTTTCATTCTAACCCTTTTTTTTTTTTAAGGAATGCCCTGTTTGTGCTGCTAATTAACTTCTTGTGAATTAATTTTAATTGAATTGCTTTTTAAACATTTGTTCCTCTGAATTTCTTCATCGTTCCTCTGAATTGCTTAATTTCTTTCCCTAAATGGCACCCAAACAGAAAAGAAATGTGAAGTGGGGGCGCCAACAGAAGACCAACTACGTCAGGCCTCAATCTCCAACAGATTTCACTCTAACCAGCTGCTTAATGAGGTTCCAATTCTTGTCGTTAATTAAACCTGTTCTTTAATTCTGCGGCTTGTTGCTGCTCTCGTGGTGCATTAGCAGAAATTTCTGAAATTGTTGATTTTCTCTTTTCTAGAGCACTGGTCAAATATTTTGGGCCCCTGAGCAGATTGACATTCCCAAGACCTTCATCGTTCTTTATTTTCAGATTTTGTATGATGGGCACCAGTTGTTTTGGCTCATTTTGTATCATTATTTTTTGGCTGCTAATTAAGGAAAAAGAAACAATTAAGGGGTCTGAGTCTTCAAGAGCAATTCAAAAGAAGTTAATTAGCAGCAAAAACGGGACACTTGTTAAGAAAAGGGTTAGAATGAAAACCTACAGCCACGGTGGTCCTCCAGGACTGGAGTTGGCAACCCTTGCACTAAACCAAGACTGAAAGTAGTCAAAGTGAGCTCTAAAATAATAAAAAGAAAGTTTTTTTAAATTGAAAAGACAGAAGTGAGAAAAATAATACTTAGTAAAGCAACTATTAAATAGAGGGTAATTTGAAATCCAGCTTTGACACTAAACCAGGCATTAAAGACGTTTTTCCTGACTGCCCCATACAATGACTTATCCCTCTTTACACTGCTCCCTGTTCACCTGTCATTGTCTTTTTATCACATTGCAATAAGTAAACAAGGTTCAGATAAAAATGCAATAAATACTCTATTCCACATGTGTCATGCCAAATCAAATTCTACTCCCTTCTGTTTTGGAGAGGTGCATGATCAAAAAGCCCAGCATGAAGCAGTTCGCCATATAGAACATAAATTCAATGTTTATTTGAGGGCAGCATTATTAACTTGGCTCTTTAACCCTGCATCTGCATGTATTCTCTCTGTAGATTGCAGCTTTCCTTTGAATTTCTACTTTCGTACAGGTTAGTTTGACTCTTAAATTGTCGTGTCTGACTACCTGTGACTGACTTGTTTGAGATCTTGTGTGAGTTTTGTTGCAAATTCTGTGAAATGTTGAGCCCTGCAGCTTTTTTACAGTTTGCATTCAGTTTTCATGCATAGTTTTCTGAATTTTTGTATTGTTACTGGACCACCTCATCTGTCATCACATTTTAAGAGATTTTTTTTTGTTTTCTTCTCTTAACTACTTTAGGCAGAAGAGCAAAACACTATGGCTAAGTTCTGTTTCACTCTAGTGACCTGTGGTATTTCAGTTGATAATTTACCTTGAAACTGGACACCTTTTTTTGTTGGTTAAAAGAAGACGTTTTTTGTCATTTAGCTGTTTTAACCATCACAAAAACAAGTGTGTGGCTTACAACCCCATGGCAGCCAGTATTCGAACTTACTGATTGTACCTTCTTCATGTATGTGTTGTCTACAATACTGCATGGTAAAATTAATCTTGAAACAGGACATGCATTAAACGCAGTTCCCCAAAACAGTTTCCAACGTAAGATGTGTGAAATAATATGTCATAAAAAAATGAGACAATTTCTAACTTAAAATAGCTTTGAATATTTTCAGATATGCTGGAATCCTCCTCAAACTACTTGACATGTCTCTGTCTAATCATTTTCATGGCAGCTAGTGAAAAATAATTTTAATTACTGGTGTCGACATTCTTTTTTTTTTTTTCTTTTCTTGTTTTTTTGGTGTTTGCCATCTTTTGAGATATGATTTTACTTTTGTGCAGAATAGATTCTTGCCTTTTACTGTTGTCCAAATATTAATTTGGCAAAATTTTACACTGGATACCCCCTTGACATAACCCTCCCCATTTATCTGGGCTTGGGACTGGCATGAAGAAATGCACTGGTTTGTGCATCCCCTGTGGCTGGCTATGTAAAAGTTGTACAGGATATGTACGAGGGAAGTGTGACCGTGGTGAGGTCTTCGGTAGGAATGATGGATGCATTCAAGGTGGAGATGGGATTACATCAGTGATCGGCTCTGAGCCCTTTCTTATTTGCAATGGTGATGGACAGGTTGACAGACGAGATTAGACAGGAGTCCTCATGGACTGTGATGTTTGTTGATGACATTGTGATCTGGAGCAGGTTGAGGAGACCCTGGAGAGGTGGAGATATGCTCTAGAGAGGAATGATGGTCAGTAGGAACAAGACAGAATACATGTGTGTAAATGAGAGGGAGGTCAGTGGAGTGGTGAGGATGCAGGTAGTAGAGTTGGCGAAGGTGGATGAGTTTAAATACTTGGAATCAACAGTACAGAGTAATGGGGATTGTAGAAGAGAGGTGAAGAAGAGAGTGCAGGCAGGGTGGAGTGGGTGGAGAAGAGTGACAGGAGTGATTTGTGACAGACGGGTATCAGCAAGAGTGAAAGGGAAGGTCTACAGGACAGTAGTGAGACCAGCTATGTTATATGGGTTGGAGATGGTGGCCCTGACCAGAAAGCAGGAGACAGAGCTGGAGGTGGCTGAGTTAAAGATACTAAGATTTGCACTGGGTATGATGAGTATAGACAGGATTAGAAATGAGGACTTTAGATGGTCAGCTCAGGTGGGATGGGTGGGAGCCAAAGTCAGAGAGGCGAGATTGTGTTGGTTTGGACATGTGCAGAGGAGAGATGCGGAGTATATTAGGAGAATGATGCTAAGGATATAGCTGCCAGGCAAGAGAAAAAGAGGAAGGCCTAAGAGAAGGTTTATGGATGTGGTGAGAGAGGACATGTAGGTGATGGGTGTAACAGAGCAAGATTTAAAGGACAGAAAGATATGGAAGATGATGATCCACTGTTGCAACCCCTAACGGGAGCAGCCGAGAGAAGAAGAAGAAAAAAGAAGATTCTTGCACTGTACCCACTACTGTTAGAATATGTTCAGGGGCTCCTACTGCATTAAATTGAATTGAGTGGATTCGGTGATGAATGTGTGAAGTGATAACTTTAATTGCAAACCAATCTGTAATGAATATCTGGTGAGCAGCACCAGGCTTCTCTGCGTCCTCAGCCAGTAAAGGTCCAGGATTGCCTGGTATTGAATAA
The DNA here is from genome assembly GCF_016835505.1 of Polypterus senegalus. NCBI lineage: Eukaryota > Metazoa > Chordata > Cladistia > Polypteriformes > Polypteridae > Polypterus > Polypterus senegalus. Next base: position 1,490,597 of record NC_053167.1, on the reverse strand, counting down.
CTATATATTCTTTTGTAAAATGTCAAAAAGGGAACTCCCTTCCTCCTAGCAGTTCTAATAGGAAATACGTTTATGTCCCTTTTAAATATTTTTGAATTGCCTTTATAGCAAGTGTTTGTTATTGTGGCCTCAGGTAAGGGGGTGTTAACAGCCCCTTAACACCCTATCCTTGCTTGACAAGGTGTATTTAGTTTTAACAATTTTAAATAACTAGTATTTTCATTGAATTACTCACATTCGCCGTTCCTTTGAAATAATGAAAAAGTTTCTTCATTTTGTGTTTTTTGTAATGATGGCTTTGATAAATGTTACAAGTTAATGATTGATTTTCTTAATTCATTTCACAGACACAGGAAACTAGAGTTATACTACATTTCCATTACACAACATGGCCCGATTTTGGAGTTCCTGAATCCCCTGCATCTTTCCTCAATTTCTTGTTCAAGGTTCGGGAGTCAGGATGCCTAAATTCTGACCAAGGACCTGTGGTTGTGCACTGTAGTGCAGGAATCGGCCGGTCTGGGACATTCTGTCTTGCAGATACCTGTCTTCTGCTGGTAAGATATACAATGTTGTTTCTGTACGAACGCACATTTCAGATATTTTAAATGCATCTGACTTTAATTTTAACATTGTTGTACAGTGTCATTATGGATTATAGTTATAAAATTAATTGTTTTAGATTTTTTGATACTTGTAAGTTGGCACTGTGGTCTAGTGGCTAGAATGTTTTCTATTAACTTCCTACCGCTGACTCACTTTGTAGATGTGAAGAGAGAAAAGAAAAAAATCTATTTCTGATGCAGCCAAATGTTTGAAAAGGGCAATATGCCTGTTTTATTTTGCATTTTTCATGGTACTATAACACACATGAGAAGCGAGGGTACAGTACAGTGAAGGAATTTATAGTATATTTGTCATGATTATTGCTTTTCACAGTATTTTATTTTAAAGGTAATGTATAGTTGTCACCATTTTAGTATTATATTTTTACCTTATGTCCGGGGAATAAAGAACTACACAGAATCAATGATCTAAATGAAATATCATTTACAATTTTAGGTTTGCTCGTGGAATCATTATTCAGTGAGGCAGAGTGCCAATATTACTGGCAGATTAAGTCTTAACAATGTTTATTGGGTAATAGGGTCAATATTGTCACATGTACTGAGTATAGAGAAATTATTACTTGGCTTTTGCTAATCAGCATGCAGCTCCTCCTCATTCTCTGGCATCCTGATTGGTGAGTACCTTACCTCAGTGTCTGTCTCCCTTAGCTGAGAAATCTCAGGACAACATGATTAACATTAAATAGTTATAATGTTAATGAACACATAAGATATGGTCATTTAACAACAGAAGATGTACTTCTTTACTTAAATTTATATATCTTCTAAATCAACTGGCTTCAGAATTTAGAATTTTTTTTTTTTTTTTGTGCTGCTGTGAGGTGAAAATCACAAATATAATTTCAGTGGAACAAAGTCCCAGACTCGTGACATTTTGAAATTATGAAGAAAAGTTTGAGGGCTTTTTTTTTTTGGTAGGGTACTATATGTACATTTGCAAATGTGAAATTTTCATTTTCTGCAGATAAAATTGATTTAACTTTGCTTTTTTTTGTAATGTACATTTCAGTGTGCTTTGCATATTATTTTAATACGTGTACAATGTTTGGTGTTATCGTATATACTCGCGTTTAAGTTCTCCCGCGGATAAGTTGGGGCTTGATTTTACCGTATTATTTCCGGTATTTTATAATGTTGGTCGTATAAGTCGAATGTGGAAAACTCACACTATTGGTCCAAGAGATTATGATATTCCAACACCCACCTGAGAGAGTAACCACGAAGCACACGGCTTGTTTTCTATGTATTGTGCCTATGTGACCACACGGTAATACCCAAATTATTCTGAAGCAATGTTTACACTGTTTTGTGTATCTCACACTCTCATGCACCTTTATCGTAAGAGCATCCTTTATCTACGATGGAGCGTTCGATCAGAAGAAAATATGAAGCTGGTTTTAAATTAAGTCACTGAAGTGGTGAATGAAATTGTTAACTGCGCTGCTGCAACAACAAAATTCGATGCATCTGAAAAACTGCTGCGAGATTGGCGGAAGCAAAAAGAGGTTAAAAAAAAAAAAAATTAAGCGTCATTTTTGAACGGCCATATACAGGTGCTGGTCATAAAATTAGAATATCATTTCAGTAATTACATTCAAAAAGTCAAACCTTTATATTAGATTTATTCATTACACACAGACTGATGTATTTCAGATGTTTATTTCTTTTAATTTTGATGATTATAACTGACAACTAATGAAAGTCCCAAATTCAGTATCTCAGAAAATTAGAATATTGTGAAAAGGTTCAATATTGAAGACACCTGGTGCCACACACTAATCAGCTAATTAACTCAAAACACCTTCAAAAGCCTTTAAATGGTCTCTCAGTCTAGTTCTGTAGACTACACTATCATGGGGAAGACTGCTGACTTGATAGTTGTCCAAAAGACGACCATTGACACCTTGCACAAGGAGGGCAAGACACAAAAGGTCATTGCTAAAGAGGCTGGCTGTTCACAGACATTAATAGAGAGGCGAAGGGAAGGACAAGATGTGGTAGAAAAAAAGTGTACAAGCAATAGGGATAACCGCACCCTGTAGAGGATTGTGAAACAAAACTGTGGGGGAGATTCACAAAGAGTGGACTGCAGCTGGAGTCAGTGCTTCAAGAACCACCACACACAGACGTATGCAAGACATGGGCTTCAGCTGTCGCATTCCTTGTGTCAAGCCACTCTTGAACAAGAGACAGCGTCAGAAGCGTCTCGCCTGGGCTAAAGACAAAAAGGACTGGACTGCTGCTGAGTGGTCCAAAGTTGTTCTCTGATGAAAGTAAATTTTGCGTTTCCTTTGGAAATCAAGGTCCCAGAGTCTGGAGGAAGAGAGGAGAGGCACAGAATCCACGTTGCTTGAGGTCCAGTGTAAAGTTTCCACAGTCGGTGATGGTTTGGGGTGCCATGTCATCTGCTGGTGTTGGTCCATTGTGTTTTCTGAGGTCCAAGGTCAACGCAGCCATCTACCAGGAAGTTTTAGAGTACTTCATGCTTCCTGCTGCTGACAAACTTTTTATGGAGATGCAGATTTCATTTTCCAACAGGACCTGGCACCTGCACACAGTGCCAAAGCTACCAGTACCTGGTTTAAGGACCATGGTATCCCTGTTCTTGATTGGCCAGCAAACTCGCCTGACCTTCACCCCATAGAAAATCTGTGGAGTATTGTGAAGAGGAAGATGCAATACACCAGACCCAACAATTCAGAAGAGCTGAAGGCCACTATCAGAGCAACATGGGCTCTCATAACACCTGAGCAGTGCCACAGACTGATTGACTCCATGCCACGCCACATTACTGCAGTAATACAGGCCAAAGGAGCCACAACTAAATATTGAGTGCTGTACATACTCATACTTTTCATGTTCATCTCTTTCAGATGGCCAACATTTCTAACAATCTTTTTTTTTTGCATTGGTCTTAAATGATATTCTAATTTTCCAAGATACTGAATTTGGGTCTTTAGTTGTCAGTTATAATCATCAAAATTAAAAGAAATAAACATTTGAAATACATCAGTCTGTGTGTAATGAATAAATCTAATATACAGGTTTACCTTTTTGAATGGAATTTCTGAAATAAATCAACTTCGTCATGATATTCTAATTTTATGACCAGCACCTGTAAGTCGGGGTCTGATTTTATGATCGATTTTTTTCAGGTTTCAAGACCCTACTTGTATGAGAGTGTATACGGTAAATAGAATAAAATACTATTTATTTTTGTATAGTGTCGTAAGAGCCATGTGTTAGGTTTTGATAAATTCGTTAAAATCTTTTGCCTCTATATTAGTGCATAGTCTATGGGAGGTTCTCTTATAACTCATACAAGCTAAATTGAAAATTGAATGTGTAGAGGAAGGTAATTGCCAATAAAGATCATATAAGTAACTGTTTATAAATATTGTTTTACTTATTTTGGTACAAATGACTGTAAAACAGAGATGCACTGTGCACATCAACTCTGCTGTACTTGGAGTATGGTAGACTAAAGTAGCAAGTCTTTAGCCTGGATTTAAAAACTGAGACCGAAGGGGCATCTCTTAAATAATCAGGCAGATCATCCTACAGCTTCAGGACCCTGCAAATAAAAGCTCAACCTTCCACAGTTATGTTATTAATCCTTGTAATCTTAAGTGGGCTGGCATCTTGATTTTAATGTGTGCTATAGGTTGTAACAAATGATTTATTCATATAAGTAACCAGTGTCATTTAAGGCTTTATATGTTTAAAGGAGGATTTTGAAATCAATCCTAAGCTTAACTGGGAGCCAGTGCAAGGACGTGAGAAATTGAGTTATTTGTTGGTACTTTGTAGTACTTTCTGGATACCTTGTGTTTGACAGAGCAATCGCTTTTTAGCATAATTAATTTACATTGTATAGCATCTGCTGCTTTGTATTGTACAGCACTTTAAAAATTCGTAATCAACATGTTGTAATAAATGAGTTGCACGAAGGTATCATTCTGTAATATTCTGTAGTTTTCCCTTATGTCTAGTTTTCCTACCTAGACACTGATAACCCCATCTCTGCATGTTTACTTTTCTTTTACACACTAAATCTGAAAATGCTTTCTTTTTGTAGTACTGTCATCTAGTGGTGAAATTTGAAATTGCCACTAAGATGAATATTTCATATTATATCAATCCAGCCATTCATGTTTTTGAAATGCTTTAAATCAGGGGTTCTCAAACTTAGTCCAAGAGACCTCATGCAACTTCAGGAATTTGTTCCAACCAACTTTTGTTTTTAAATGGGCTTGTACCCAAATTGAACAAGCAGATAGTTACCGTAATTAGCCAGTTAGAAGCCGGCGATGATTACTAGTTTGAGTGGACGAGGTCATGGTGGGCAATTTAGCCAAGATGTTGAGAAAAGATTCCCAGAGATATTTAATGAGCACGAGGAGTGAAGACCTCGGTTTTAAATCGGATCAAAAGGAAGGCACCATTTTTGCAGAAGTCTGCTTCTGTTTTTACAATTGGGCATTGGGATCCAAACACAGACGACATGGTATTGACCCCCCAATGGTCTCTTCCAGCAGCATCCCAAACTTTTTTCTTGCTGACACCCAACCTAGTACTGCCTGAGCCCAAACGTGCTTAGCTTCAGGTGGATTAGCTGTTCTGAAGTGCAAGTGGTATGACTTTCTCAGTTTTTGCATTTTGGGGTCAATGTATAAATTACAAAACTAGGTGTAACCCATTATACCTCAGTTTTATTTTATTTTTGAATAAAGTTTGATAACTTGAATTGCTGTTTGTTGGCATCTCAGTTGTGAGTGGATGAACGAGAGTCAGTATTCTGTACTTGCAATGAGATTGGCTAGGATAGGTGAGAAGAAGAGACAATAGGGAGAGACCACAGAGCTGCCAGATTTCAACTGTTTGCTTTGGGAACAGAAAACAAGAAAAAAGAGAGAATACAAAAATATTGAAAGGAACACCATTTAATTGTGAAGTGGAAAACGGCTGGTGAGTATAACTAGTACCGTCCTAATTATTAATACAGCAGCTACTGCTGTTAGCGGGCATTCGTAGGGTGCTGATGAGTGATACAAAAGTTGAAACTTCTAACAATTGTGTCCATAACAGAGGCCCAATCGGACTGAGATATTTGGGCTCTTATATATTCATGGTGAATAATGCATTGAAACTTTGACTGGGTGACTGGTCCGATTTTTTTTTTTAACTTCAATTACACTCACAAATCATCTCTGCTTCCCCACCACAGCAAGGGTCCCATCTGTTGCAAGGGCAAATATTTTCTATATGTCTGATCACTGGTGCATCTGTCAGTGACACCTGATTGTTGGAAATGGACGTGTTCTGCTATTTCAGAAATCCGCCTTTCTACGGTTCTTTCTGAAATTGGCAAATGTTTAATTCTGGACAGAATTGTTTCTTTTGCTAGAAAGTCATCAAGTAAGACCTCTGGACTGCTTAGGAAGGCTTCTTTCAAGTACTCTTGGTCTGTAAACTGTTTTCTGTATTTGGCAATACATACTGAGAGTTTTTAAGCTGCCTTCTATAGACTGAGTTCTAGTGTTGCACAATGGTTTGAACACACTACTTCTCAGATTTTACTAATGCTGTCCTGGCCTATTCTGCTCTGTTTACCTCATCCTTGAATTTTGTGTCATGCTTCATTTTCAAGTGATACCGTACATGTTACGTTTGACACACAACAGTTTTCACAAAACAGAGTACACGCAGCTTAATACCCTCTGTCCACAGAACTCATTTGTTCACATGGGTTAAAAAAAATGACTGCTACACTTGCCTGACATTTTGCACCATAATAACGCAAAGTTATGTCAATAACAGTACCCTCCATAATATTTCGGACAAAGACACATTTTCCTTGATGCTCAACAGTTTAAAATTTACTAATCAAACAATTCAGATACAAAAGATGGCCAGAGAAGATACTCTGCACCTAGTGATGTTTATGATTCTCAGACTTCAAGCAGTCATTGCATGGCTAATCATGTTTGAGAGGATTTAACTGTCATTCGCGAGAGTATTTTCCACAAGTGGTAGTGAACATACAGCTAGATGACTAGAAGATGGATTATGGAGCACGAGAAATGGGATTTTTTTTATGGGTGGTTTTTGGTATTGTTTGTTGGTCAACATTGCAACAACAGCATTTGTTTTTGGTGGTTAGAGACGTGAGGAAGGTAGCGATCTAATCGAGAAAAGTGAAAACATCAAGAAACAAGAAATGTAAATCACAGTCTTAAATACGCACTTGGAAGTTAACTGTTTTGATATTGAGAACTGTTATGATTTTCTAATACTGCTATCGTAGGTAATCTTTTATTTAATTGCAGCTGTCTTTTAAGTAGAAATATTTTATAAAATGTATAACCTTTTGCTATTTTTCTGTTTCTGTTAGATGTCTCTTAGAAAAGATCCTTCATCGGTTCGAATTAGAGATGTTTTGTTAGAGATGCGAAAATATCGTATGGGATTAATTCAGACAGCAGACCAGCTCAGATTTTCCTACCTGGCAGTTATTGAAGGAGCCAAGTGCATCTTGGGTGACTCATCTGTGCAGGTATATTTTACAGCTACAGTCATGAACTGCAGTCAACTCCGGATAACTCAATACCGCTTAACTCGATAATCCCACTTAATTCGATAAAATTTAGGTATTCCCAATGGAAAAAATCCGCTCAACTTGATATTCTACTGCCCAAATACACATTGCATTTATTCATTTTACGGGTGCAAAAAATTGGGTGATTAAATAGCTGCTTTGCTTTTACAGCCAAAGAGTTCTCCGCAAATGCTCAAAGGTCTCAAGCCATCTTCACTTGATTTTGCGTTGCATCTGGGGGAGCGGGATACTATAGAGATCCTGAAGTCGGTGAAAAGATGTTGTAGAAGTCGTCCGTCATCTCGGAAGGAGTTTTTGCACAATTTGATTCTTCGTGGAAAAATCCAGCTGCACGAAAGCAGCTGACGATTGTACTTTCCTTCACTGCATCTGATGATTCCCAGAGAAGCTCAGCAGCATCCAGCAGATTGAAAGAAGTGCTTGATGTTGTTAATGATCCATCGGTTGTTTACATGCAGTAGTATTGGGAGGAATAAAGAAGAGTTTGATGTGTTATTTGATACACTGGATTGTTATTTGCTCTCAGCCGGTCAGCTTCATGAAGATGCTTTTCCAGATCATTTCTCAAATGTCAAATAACATGCCTTCAGTAGTGAAGGAAGTTTAATAAAAGCCTTGGGGTGCTGCGGCAAGCGTGTAGGGTAAAAAAATTACTTAAATCGTGTCCAACTATATTAATAATCCAGTTCATTTAATAATTAATTTGAGCACAGAGAGTATCGATTTATCTGGAGTTGACTGTATATTTTGTCCCTTTTTAGTGGTGTAACACATACTCTACTCAGGATGGATTATTTATTAGGTACATGTGTCCTTTCTAATTAATTAATCAATAACCACTTTCACTTATACATGCTGTTCTAGGAATTTATTGGTAAGTTGCCAGGTTGAAGGCTCATTTCATTAATGCCGAGTCAGAAAATCCCTGGAATATCAAAGCACAAGTTCCCATTTTCAGGACCTACTATTATTACTGTGAATTTTCAGATCCCTAGGAAATCACAATTACCATAACAGGGACAGTGACATTGATGTGAAGGGTGAAGACTTGAAAATCTAACTAATTTTAATAATTTCAGAGAATATTTATTTTCTGAGGTTACCTGTTTTTAGTGTACCACTACACAATGGAAAAGGATGCTAAAAGTCAACTAAATAAAGAAATGAGTGTTCTTTCTGCTGTGTAATAATCAAGCAGAAACTCAAAGATTTGGGGTTTTTAGCCCCGTATACTGTAACAAAATAAGGTCAATAGTTTTCCAAAACTTAAGACACAGAAGGATAGGTAGGTGGACAATTTATGGGGTCGGACCACAAATTAAACAGTGGGATGCTGGGAAAACTGTGGTGCTGGATGGGTGGCTGACATCATCAAATGGGGACCAGAGGGAAGAAAGGAACCCGGAAGTGTTGCAGCTCTTTGGATCGTCTGGGTGGTATTACAGCGGTGGAGCCTCATTCTTTTTGAGAAAATAAGAGAGAGGTTAGTACGCTGCCGTTGTCCCCTGGAATGACTTGTCGCAGTGCGTGTCGGGTCCTTAAGCTGCTCCCCATGCACTCGTGCGTGACAGCTGTTTTACTCTTTACTATGGGAATAAAGGAATATTTTGAATAAGATATATATTTTCATTAAACTACTAGTCACAATACCTGTCAAAGACAAGTAATAGGTATTTTTTTAATTGTGCTGTCCTTGTTCCATGTGTACCTTCAGCGCCTTCCTTTTATTTGCGTGTGTGTGAATGTCCCTTCAGATCACTCGCTCTCTCAAGCATGTTTCCATAAAGCCTGCTTCTCAGACTGTCATTGTTTTCAAGGTGCCTTTCTTGCCTCCTGTCTAGTTTGATATTTGCCGTCTTTGAAGGTGGTGTTCTCAGTGTGCCTCACATGCCTTTACTCCTCCTTGTGGTTGTCACAATCACACTTCCTCTTTTTAAACGTAACACTTAAGCCAGACTGACCAATTGGATTTCACAGAGGGACCTTACTCTTTTATTATATAGTAGATATTCTGTTATTTTAAAATGCTCCTGCACAGACTAACAGTTTAGTGAAAATTTCAGATAGTTGTATTTTCTTTTTCTATGCGTATTTCCAGCTCTGTTACCATTGCTCTTATAATAGTAACTATGTCTTGGAATCGTATTATGAAAATCTAGGTATCATTATTTATTTTTTTTTAAAGCAATCTTGGAAAGAGCTGTCTAATGAGGAAGACACTCCGCCAGAGTTCACTCCCCCACCACCACTTCCTCCTCCTCGGCCTCCAAAACGTCCTGGGGTTGATGCACCAAATGGTAGAACATGTGATCCTGCTGTCTTTTTCCCCCCTTCACCAACAGTAGCAAAATCATTACAATCAGAGGCCACAGACACAATAATGGAACAGAAGATACCTGAAATAAATGTCTACAGGTATGTAATGAAAGAAACTGCATGATTTGCACTGCTTCTGTTCAGTAGATTAAGGTTTGTCATTTAACGTTCACATAGCTAATTAGCATGTGGTTGTTTTGAAATATGATTATAATTTCTCTTGCATAAATTAATATATGGGGTAAAGTATATGTCTTTAATCTATAATGAGGAATTACTATGATTGGCTTAAAGAATTCATTCACATGATTATGATCATAATAAACAAATAACTTTTAGGTAATGTTTTCATTGATCCAGCGAGTATGTTAATATATTTAAAATATTGTACATATATTTGTCTTCAAATCTGTTGCACAATGAACTTATTAATGGATAGGTTTAGTGTTTTGGGGTATTTAATGTGTTTTTCACACTCATGATATACATGCCCTGGAAGCCAGCTGCATTAAGTGAAGAGATTTGAATTAATATTAAGACAGTCTCGACAGTTTTCTATGGAATTTAGATTAGATTATTTGGTATGAAGTTAAGGTCTATTTAATGTGATTACATTTTGTAGCTGTCTAAATATTCCTACAATTGATATTCAAAAGATATAAATGCCTGTCATTTTAAAATATTGCAAACTGAATATATGTGTAGTGTCATATTAAGTATTCTTTTGATTTTGATTTGGTATAAGAAACTCAGTGGTATCCACTTCTTGCTGTCCCACTAAGAGTGCTTACCAGGGATAACCTCTTACATGTGTGGCCTACAAAGCCCCGCTACACCATTGTAATCACAACCAAAGACAAACCTCTCCGGCTTCCAAGCCTGAATCCCAGTACATCCTGTACACTTGCACAAATGGGAGCCCAGGTATCACTTAGCTATGATCTTATTGTTCACTCTTAAGTAATACAAATTTCACACAATGCAGTGGTACTGTAAACACCACCAACAAAAACAGTTAAATGGTTAGAGGTACTTTCTAATAGGATATGTAAAAGCCAAGGGATACAAGCACGAAGTTGCACAACCCTTTTGTATTTTTTTTCTTTCCTGTTCTATCCTATGCTCTAGAGTAGAGGTCTTATGGTGATGTGGGTTCTTGCTCCATGCTCCCATCTCCCTTTTGGGAGCTCTTGAACCCAACACCATTGGTAATGTAATCGAATGAGCTGGACAATGAAGACACCAAAACAAAGCAAAGGGAAGGTGGAAAGTGCAAACAGTGTTTTTATTAAAAAAAACAAAACCAAAAGAAAGTGTTCAAATAAAGTTCAATGATCCAAAACTTCATTAAATAAAGAATCCATTAAAACCAGGGTGAAACGGTGGAGGTTAAAATCCAATCAACAGTCCCATTTAAAAGTGAGGTTAAAACAATACCTGGAAGCAATCTTCCAGCTTCTCCCCCTGCTTCTCCCATCCGGGCTATGCACCAGGGGAGTCTCCCTACCTGCAGCTGACCTTCTCCTACCACTACTGATCTGGTAGCTTCCCGATTCCTGGCTTTGTTTGGCTGATCCAGACCGACTTGGGTTCCCCAGTGACCAGGGCGCTCATGCTGGGGCTTCAACCTCCCAAGTCTCTTTCTCCCGCTGCCTCCTCAGCCTTATGAGGTGAGCCAACCACCTGCCGGTCACTCCTGCTCCTCTCAAGAGCTCAGCAGGAGTAACCCAATCACACTACCCCATATTCCAGCCAAACACCCCGCTGGGGCTCACTTTTCGTACCTGCCTGTCCTTTTTATAGCGAGCTCCCACTCACTCTCACGCACCGGATTCTTCACTTCCAGTTTTCTCTTCTTCCACTAACCTCCATTCATTTTCTCTATATTTTTTTTTCCTCTCCGCTTCACACTCGCACTCTTACTATATGGGGACGTGGCACAGGTGTGCGATTAGCAGCTCCTGACATCAGTTATGGATGCGCACAATTCCTCACCTGCACACACAAGCTAGGAAACACCCGCACCACATCACGTCTGTGAACCGCTCCGGCCACACTACCATGCCCCCTCTATAAACCGCGAGTGCGCCAATTACTTATTTAAAACTGGCCTTTTATTCTGACCCGCTATACCACAGATATCTCTCTGCTGTAAGTTCTAGCACTGGGTATTCTGCCTCAGCTCTTTTTAAGAATACATTTCTATTCTGCTTGAACTTATTTATTTGAATTAATTGCTAATCACTACAATACGTTTATCTAGTCTTTTCATTATCTGTTATTTGCCATCTTGCCTTTTTTGCTTGCAGGGGGTGATAGAGGAGTTAGTGTTCAACAAGTAAACATGCTGTGTATTTCTCATGTCTTGTGGTGAGCTGTCTGCTTATGCATTTTATTTCCTTCATCATCTGCATTGTAAGCTTCTAGTGAGGCAAACAAATCCAGTCTGCATTGTCACAAAGGTATCATTAAAGTCTGCTCGTACGTAAATTTGGGAATACCAAAAATAAAAATACAAATAAAGAAGTATTTCATTGTCAGCCTTGATGTAGGCTTTTGGCAGATCCCTTTGGCATTTAAATCCAGCTCCAATATCTTGCTATATATTAGGTTTAGTTCAAGATCATTAAAATTCAAAGTAATGGAATTACATTTTTCAAGTAGCATACGTTTTGTACAATAGATGCTGTAGCATTAAGGAAAAAATATTCTTAAAATATTAAATGACAAACAAAATTATAATATACTGGAGTTGTTCAGTCACTATTCGAAAGACATAAATATGTGCATTACTTGGACTACTGTTAAGCACTATGAAGTACTGTTAAAGTTTAAAACAAAAGATTTTAATTTATGGAGTCTCGTGACCTACTGTGAAGGACAGATTATGAGTTTTCTCTTTTTTGATCAAGTTATGATCTTGTTTCAATGATATAGTTGATACTGCGGCATTTTTGTACCCTTTATGGCTATGGAAAATGCTGTATTCTTCAATATACTGTACCTCACTCAAACCATTTCTTTCCTTTGAACAGAAAGTCTGTCAAATGCTGGCTGCTATTTCTGTTCATATTCATAAGAGGGCAGTAAAGTCTAAATAAATGTGACCTTCTGAGACTGGCAGATTTAATAGGCACTTTAAGTTCAAACACTCTGCACCTTCATCCTTAGTTAATAATTGTAGGATGAGTGAGGCATCTCTGTTTTAACCTTCAGGTCAGGAGGCCAGAACTACAAAGAGATCTGTGCAATTTATGAACGGCAAATGTCTACATAAATCGCTTTCTCTGTTTTTTATTCAGATGTGGTGAATGACTGACTATATTTCAACAAACAAACAAACTAAATGGTTTTGCTGCAATAAACCAAATACAATTTTATTCATGATGTAAGAATAATAGAAGATGAAATATATCAAATATGTATGAATGTATGTATGAGAAGGAGCCACAGGTTACAGAATGTGAAATACAGATCAGGGGTATGGCGAACAAGGTCTGGTGCCTTTCCATTGCTCATACTCTCAAGTGCTGGTTTTGACTTGTAAAGTGTTCATTGCATATCCTGCTGGGTATCTTCTTCAGCCTGGCTATTTAGACAATCTATATAATTAGAAGATATAATTTGATTTACAAAATACATTGGAATGTAATTACTGTAGTTAATTGTTAATTTTCTTGAAGACATTTGCTTAATAATAGTGTTCATTTTTATAATATTAAGAGTTGAATCCAGGTATTAATTTCCATGGAGGTGCCCTGATTTAAATAGCAAATATAAACACTATAGCTCTGTAGTTCAACATGGCACATTAAATGAGAATTACAGTCTGAAGTCACTCCAGTAATTTATCCATCGGGGCCTTGATCTACATTAGGTTCGTCCCTGTTCCAGGTCATGTAGTTATTTAGTACTAGAGTACTGGAGTGAGAAATTCAGCATGCAATAGTCATTATAAAAGAGTCTGACGAGTACTTTCATAGGAGGAGGCGGTTAGGAGCACACGCTGATATAGCGCATTGCCACACCCACCACATGACAAACCACCTCCTTATCCCTGATTAGGATCCGAGTGCAGCTATGCAACGGGTGACACCTCATCACCACAGCAGATCAGATGGAATGGAAGAGTGTGAGGTTTTTTTATGGTGGCTGGAGTGCCAATTCCACCACCACTCCCCGGGTTCTTCCCTGTAGGTTGGAGGACCTACATGCAGGGCTGGATGCACAATACACATTCATTCAATAAGTGAAAGTCATTGAGCTACTTGTTTATAAGGATTTTGGTGTACGAGCACCAACTTGCAAAATACTTTTGTTATCATAAGGCCCTTAGCTGATGTAATGATGTACTAAAATCAAACTGGCATCTGTTATACCAGGGGAAAATGCAAGTTTTAATTGTGCCAGTTGTTTTGTGGATTAAAATAGAATGAACATTTTATCGCAGAGGTACGGAAGCTCTGAACTGCACAGTGAAAAAAAATTATGGGATAACAATTCTCATATGTACATACGGGATACTTTTACATATGTACAAGATGTTTTCATGTTCGTACGAGATAATGTTAGATTAAAATATTACAAAAGTGTGCTTTGGGGCTACCTAATTACGCCTTTACCGAGTCTTTGGCATTTCGGTTTAACGTCACTTATAGCTCTTGTAGCGTGGTGAAAAAAAGCAGACAACTGGGCTTTTATTTATTAATGGAGTGTGGGATGGTTGGTGATGGGTTTAACTGCAGCCTGCAAAACCTATGACGTACATCAGGTAATGCCCAAAACATCAGTTACGAAATGCCAATCGCGTACCCCGTTACACTATGGTTAAGATTAGGCTTGAGGGAGGGTAAGGGTTTAGGTACATGCTTTATGTTTACAGGTATTCATCTGCACACTCGTAAAGAGCACCTGAGGAGATATGGTTTATTTCTTTCCTGGGAAACAATTTGGTGCGTACAACTTACTATCTCGTGCCCACCATGTATATATCTCATACACACCACTTACCATAGCCTGCGCACCAGGTACTTAAAGGTTGCACTGGCCAATATTGTGTGTGCGCCATGTACATTAAGATGAGCACTAAATGCCATTGCATGCTACTGTACATTATTTTCTGGAAACAGGACATATCACTGAACAGTCTGTTTTCCTCACACAGTTACTGTTTATAGAAATGGATATTGGCAAGTTTATAAAAGCAGGCTATGCACTCAAGCCCAAAGGAAATGACATTAGTTAGCCATCTACTTACTAGCCCGCAGCTTCTTATTCACACAAGTTACAAAAGGAATTCACATTTCATGTATTGAGTACATGTGAAGGTTGCACAGTCCAATGTATGTTCACTAATTTAATTCTCTGATAAACCTGGCACACTCGATCGCTTATCTGCCTCAGTGACTGACGTTCTGTATATCCTAGGTATTGCAAGCTGCTGTTAAACCCATCTCCAACCATCCCACACTCCTTTAATAAGTAAAAGCCCAGCCGTCGTCTTTTTTTATATCACTGCGCTAAAAGAGCTGGAGGTGATGTCAAACTGAAGCGGTATGGCCTTGGTAAGGTCGTAATTAGGCAGCCCCGAAGTGCACTTTTGTAATATTTTAATCTAAGAGATAAGGGTTATCCCATAATTATTTTCAGTGTGCGGTTCAGAGCTTCTGTACAGAGGAGTTTAATAGCCAGCAATTGCTCACCAGGCCAGTGCAAAGTGACATAGTAGATGAGTAATGGTGAGTGATGTGGATGAGGCAGAGACTGATTGACGAATAAACCTATAACCATGTTGGCATCCACTCCAAGAGGGATATGACAGTTCTGGTATTGAAAATGTCTACTCTGGGGGGAGTTGGTCTCGTCCGATGCGAGAGATGGACGTTTGAAGTGGAGATCCGCTAGCAGGGGTGGTGTTTTTCATATTATTTGCTTATTATCCTGAGATATCCTGTATCTATTCAACCCAAGGAGACTGCTACAGTATATATGTAAGCATATATAAACATAGCCAGCAAGAAAGGGGGTCCGAAAGAATCGAAAACTAAAGCTGCCCCCAAGCTAAGATCAGCTAGCCGTAGCTCAAGATACGGCCTTTCAAAGAGAGACCTGGATCAGCTGGGCGAAAGTACAGACTCTTAGGGACCAAGGTCCGCTACATCGTCGCCGGCTGAGAGTGAAAAGGGGAGCGAATGTACGATCGTGAGTGCAGATCTCGGTAGCTCACCGATCAGAGAAGAACACCAGAAACTGGAAAAGGCCTTACAGTCCGTGATATCAATTACTCCACGCGAGCCGGGAATATTGGGGGACACCGGCTACAGTAGAGCTTGACGCTTCACCTACAGTACAAGAAAGCACAATTGAAATGTCTACACTGCAGGTGATGTTCGCTGAGCTCATACAAGAAACGCTGCGGCAGGAGTTGCAACAAGCAAATGAAACGCACCGGCTGATGCTGCAACAGGCAAATGAAAGGCTGCGACAAGAAATGCAAGTGGAGATGCGACTGGTGCTGGGTAAAATTGAAACACTTACTGATCAATTGGAGGATCTCAAGGAGACATTTATGACTAGGATTGAATTAGCCGAAAATTTAGCTACCAGTGCTGAAGAAAAAGCAGAAAATGTCAGCTTCAAATGCAAAAAACTCTGAGACAGACTGGCTGCTTTGGAAGATGGTAGTAGAAGGTATAATGTCAGAATTGAAGGTCTGCCTGAGAATCGAGAAAGTTCAAACCCGGTGAAATTCGCAGCTGAACTTTTTTCTAAAATAATCCGGGACGACTTTAAAGCAGAATCGGAGATAGCAGCGGCTTATCGCCTACGCGGATCAAACACCATTAGAACCAGACCAAGGTCTTTTATAGTTCGTTTTAAACAATTATCATTTAAGCTAGAGGTGATGGAACTCCTCGGAAACAAGGAAGATATTACATTCGAAAATAACCACATTCGTATCTTCCCTGACTTCTCTCCAGCAACAGCTGCTAAACGCGCAGCCTTCTACAACATCAAACAGCGGTTATGGCAAGCCAGCGTCAAATACAGCCTCTTGTATCCGGCAAAACTTAAAGTGGAATGGCAGGGTCAATTCTATATCTTCGCTAGCAAGGAAGAAGCAGAAAAGGAATTAAGAAAGATGTTCCCGGGACTATTCTGATACATAATAGTGAGTCATGGCGGTTAATGATAAAGCAAGGATTAATAATCTACTGTCTGATCAATTCGTTTTAAATTACGGGTTTTTATCAGCATATATTCTAATTATTATTTAGTATTACTAGGGCGCTATCTGTTTGTTTTATTGTGCTTAATTACTTTTTCTTTTTTTTTTTTTTTCTTCTAATTATTTCATCTCTTCCCTAAACGAGACTGTTCACTATCATACCCTTGGTTTATTGTTATTGCTATTACTGCATTAAGACTTGTTATGCTTATTCTGGACACATCTTTAACACCATCACCTGGGTTTATTATCTGGGTGTATCATCTTAATGCACTAAAATTGCTGATATATATATATATATATTTTAAGTGCAAAATTCTTTTTTTCTTTTTTAAAGACTATATTGGTAATAGATATCTCTATCTTTTAACCTAAACGCCGCTGCATTGGGGCTTGTTTTGCTTTGGATGTGCTCTGTCTCTGGGTATGTCAGAGGACTGGGACTGTGTGAAGTGGGTTTTAGCCTCACTTGGGGAGGCAAAAAGGGAGGGTGGGGGGTTAAGGGGGGGAGAGAAAGAGAGCAGGCTTGATCTATACCTAATCTATTCTATTAATCTTATAATTATAACTACCAACGTAATAATAAGCTGCATGGCAACAACTCTAGGGGAAATAGGAAATTAAGGCCGAAGTTGTCTCACTTCCAGTTAAGACTATAAAATGACATCAAAAACTCAGAATCAGTGTCTCCATGATGGGACAGTTAACTTCGTAAGCTGGAATGTTAAAGGCCTGAATCACGAATTAAAGAGAAAGAAAGTACTCTCTCACCCAACAGGTCTAAATGCTAAAATAGTATTTTTACAGGAAACCCACTTACTAAGCAAGGATCAGTTCCGGCTGCAAAAAGACAGGACTGGCCAAATGTTCCATTCTAGTTTTCCGAAGAAAACTAGAGGTGTGGGAATTCTCATCCATAGAACAGTACCATTTGTAGCATCAGATGTAGTATTGGATCCTGAAGGGAGATATGTAATGGTCATGGGAGACTTATCTAACTGTAAAATGATTTTGATAAATGTTTATGCACCTAATGTTGATGATAAGAAATTTATACAAAATATATTTGCATCCATTCCCAATCTGAACACTCAAAGTTATAATGGCTGGGGACTGTGTTCTAAATCCACTTTTAGATAGATGCCGTTCCCCCTGTGGAGGAAGTCCTAACACCGCAAAGATACAGTTGTGGCCAAAATTATTAGGCCCCCTTATGAAATAAGGCAACACTCCTGATTCCAATATGAAAATGACCATTAACAACAAATGTTTGTTTTTTAAAGCGTATCTGTGTCCAAAATAACAAGATCCACTAATTGTAGTTTGGATATTGTATTGACACACTGAGTGGAAACAAGAAAGGGCAAAAATGAGACATCCAAAATTATTAGCCCCATGCTCATTAATAGTCAATACTGTACCCTTTTTGAGCCACAACTGACAACAATCTATTAGAGTAGGTCTTTACTAGATTAGCACAGGTCTCCTGAGGGATTTTGGTCCATTCCTCCATTGCAAATTGTTCTAGCTGGTCCAAATTGCGTGGTTTCCGAGCATGGACATTCACTTTGAGCACTCGCCACAGATTCTCAATGGGATTGAGGTCTGGGCTCTGTGCGGGCCACTCCAAGATCTTGGTTTTGGTATCCTTGAAAAACTGTTGAACTAATTTTGATGTATGCTTTGGGTCATTGTCTTGTTGGAAGACCCAGCGACGACCTAAGCCTAGACTACGAGCAGATTTCTGCATATTCTCCCTCAGAATGTCAACATAATTTTCTTTTTTCATGATGCCATGCACCCGAACAAGGCTCCCTGTGCCTGAGGCTGCAAAACAGCCCCACAGCATGATGCTCCCACCACCATGTTTAACTGTGGCAACTGTGTTCCTAGGGTTGAAGGCCTGTCCCTTTCTTCGCCAAACATAACCAACATCCATGTACCCAAACAGTTCCAGTTTAGTCTCATCAGACCAAAGCACAGACTTCCAAAAATCATCCTTACATTTCAAATGTTCACGGGCAAACCTCAGTCGGGCTGTGATGTGCTGCTCTTTGAGTAAAGGGGTTCTTCTGGGACGATGGCCGTGAAGCCCACCACGGTGAAGAGCCCTCACAACTGTGTTCCTTGAAACATCAACTCCAGAAGAGGCCAGGTCAGCCACAATCATCTTGGCAGATGTCCGGGGTTCCTTGCTGACCTCTCTGACTATTTTTCTCTCCAGAGTTCTTGAAGTCTTGCGCTTACGGCCTTGGCCAGGTTTGTTTCTAACAGAATTTGTCTCCTTGTGCTTGGCAATGATGCAATGTACAGCAGTTCTAGACACTGTGAATCGCTTTGAAATGGCATTGTAGCCTTGCACCTTATCATGAGCCTCTACTATCTTCTTTCTGAGCTCCAGACTGATTTCCTTTCTTTGGCATGGTCAGTAACAGTAGTTCCTCTCGTGTTCAAG
This sequence comes from Polypterus senegalus, assembly GCF_016835505.1. Taxonomy (NCBI): domain Eukaryota; kingdom Metazoa; phylum Chordata; class Cladistia; order Polypteriformes; family Polypteridae; genus Polypterus; species Polypterus senegalus. The sequence goes on along the minus strand of NC_053167.1, from coordinate 1,471,350 downwards.
AGTCCTGTTCTTTGGGAGTCTTTGTGCTGATTGAGTGTTGTTAGGAAGCCAATTGACTGCACAGGTGTGGTTTCAAAGCTGATTGGTTAATTAGTGTAGGTGTGTTTTGAAAACAAACATTAACATGGGGCTAATATACTGCTCAAAAGAATTAAAGGAACACTTTTTAATCGGAGTATAGCATAAAGTCAGTGAAACTTATGGGATATTAATCTGGTCAGTTAAGTAGCAGAGGGGGTTGTTAATCAGTTTCAGCTGCTGTGGTGTTAATGGAATTAACAACAGAGGCACTAGAGGGGCAACAATGAGATGACCCCCAAAACAGGAATGGTTGAACAGGTGGAGGCCACTGACATTTTTCCCTCCTCATCTTTTCTGACTGTTTCTTCACTAGTTTTGCATTTGGCTACAGTCAGTGTCACTACTGGTAGCATGAGGCGATACCTGGACCCTACAGAGGTTGCACAGGTAGTCCAACTTCTCCAGGATGGCACATCAATACGTGTCATTGCCAGAAGGTTTGCTGTGTCTCCCTACACAGTCTCAAGGGCATAGAGGAGATTCTAGGAGACAAACAGTTACTCTAGGAGAGCTGGAGAGGGCCATAGAAGGTCCATAACCCATCAGCAGGACCAGTATCTGCTCCTTTGGGCAAGGAGGAACAGGATGAGCACTGCCAGAGCCCTACAAAATGACCTCCAGCAGGCCACTGGTGTGAATGTCTCTGACCAAACAACCAGAAAGACTTCATGAGGGTGACCCAAGGGCCCCATGTCCTCTAATGGGCCCTGAGCTCACTGCCCAGCAGCATGCAGCTTGATTGGCATTCGCCATAGAATACCAGAATTGGCAGATGCACCACTGGTGCCCTGTGCTTTTTACAGATGAGAGCAGGTTCACCTTGAGCACGTGAGAGAAGTGAAAGGGTCTGGAGAAGCCATGGAGAACATTATGCTGCCTGTAACATCATTCAGCATGAGCAGTTTGGTGGTGGGTTAATGATTGTCTGGGGAGGCATATCCATGGAGGGTCACACAGACCGCCACATGCTTGACAAAGGCACCTTGGCTGCCATTAGGTATCAGGATGAAATCCTTGAACCCATTGTCAGACCCTATGCTGGTACAGTGACTCCTGGTGCACGACAATTCCTGGCCTCGTGTGGTGAGAGTATGCAGGCAGTTCCTGGAGGATGAAGGAATTGATACCATTGACTGGCCACCACACTTT